>NC_042979.1:10138281-10170781 GCF_901001165.1 Salmo trutta
TATTCCTTTCCGTATGTCCTGTGACTAAAATCTAAAGGTGAAAGGTCGTTCTCACCGACTTGTCCTTCACTTCTGCACAGAGGAGAGAAAGAGGGAGAAATAGAGAGACAGAGAGAGAGAGGGAAAGAGAAAGAGAGAGACAGAGAGAGAGACAGAGATACATAGATACAGAGAGAGGGAGAGCTGTCTTAAAACAGAGAGGTCTATATAGATCTGTCGAGGTCTAGTCACTGTTTCATGAATCACTCTACACACCTATTACATCATTATCTGCCGTTGTCAGTTGACAAAGTTCCATGTGATTGTTCTTCATTAAGAATACAGTAACGACCTGGAGGAAGAATACAATTCGCTTTGATCGCCAGATCGTCAGTTAGCTGCGAAGCTGACAATGCACCCGCTCTACTCTACGGTCCATATCAATGAAGCCCAACTTGCATCTCAGTGGCTGAACACAGGGTCTCTGGGTCAACTCAACACTATTGACCTCAGAGTTGTGGCGGTGTTTTCCCCCCGAGTGAAGTACAGCAGACCAGAACAAAGTAGGTGGCTGAGGGGTTTGAGAGGATGAGGCCGTCTGAGAGGAGGCAGTCAGCGCTGAAAGACATGTTTATTTATAGAAATCTAAAGGAGAGAAACAGTGCCAAACGGGTCTAATGCTTATACTGCTCTTTCAGGAATCAAAACACCACAGGCCACGTGTTCTGTCCTGCTCTGACATTCCGAACCGGTCACAGCCTCTCATTACAGGACACAGGCCAAGACAAGGACACGGGGAGTGGATAGGAGAGGAGAGAGAGAGAGAGAGAGCCGCACGCATGCGCATGCACGCACGCACGCATGCACGCACACACACACACACACACACACACAGAAGGAGAGACATAGAGAGATAGAGAAAGAGCAATGGACACAGAGATGGAGGAAGCGAAAGGGGGCTGAAGCTCTGATGGGAAACGCCAGTGAATCAGTGATAAGGTTATGTCATAAATGGCGAGCAGCTGGTATGACAGGCCTGTATGGTGGTTTAAATGCCTCAGAGTCACAGTGGTAATAAAAGCCTTAAAGCCAGGATTACACTAGAACCAGCTCTGAAACCACAGATCTGGGATCAGTTCACCATCAGGGGGAGAAATGTAAAAACTGACCTTAGATCAGTGTCGGGGAGCAATTTCATGCTACTAGCCATACAGAGAGGAGTGCTAAACACACGGTGATGGAGTTAACAGACATAATGCTACTTCTTTGTAAAGCTCTCGAAAGGATGCATTATCTCAAGTCTTGAAGCAGCTCATGACAGTTACGACAGCTAATAATGTGCTTAAGGAACTGACGCTCTGCTGTCCTTCAGAACGTCAGACTAGACCATGTAGACCAGTCTACATTCCCACACCAAAAGGCTCCTGCTCTGTCCATCAATGTCATGTCAATATAGCAATTATAGTGACAACTATCAGCCAAATCTCATAAAGATACGCATGAGGAAAGTTGAACTAATAGTCTGTGGGTGGAAGGGAGATGTTAACAACTACCTGGCTGCATTTACAACTTTAAAATGTATACATTTAAAACAGTCTGTTAGTCTGAATGAGAGATATAGTAGAGCTACAGAGAGAGGGAACACAGAAAGAAAGATAGAGGGTACAGTACCTGTTTCACTGCTGATATCCCTCCCTGCTAAAGATTCCTCTTTCAGGAGTCTATTTCTCCTTCTGATCCCACACTCTACCCACTAACACGTGATTAGGACCTGTGCTTTAGGCCAATTAAAATGTCTGAATTTACGCTGTGGGCCAATGGGTATATAAGAAGCTGTGCTGCTGACCAATCAAATGTATTTCTGGTGCAACACCTTGGATGGTCCTGGCTCTGCTGCCCGTATTGACCTTGATCTGTACTACATGCAAAGACCCCTCCCCTCTCCAAACATAGATAGTCTCCCCCCCCCCCCTCTCTCTCTCTATCTGTCTCTCTCTCCCCCTCTCTTTCTCTCTCTCTCTCCTCCCTCTCTTTCTCTCTCCCCTCTCTCTCTTTCTCTCTCTTTCTCTCTCTCTCTCTCTCTCCCTACTCACTTTCTCTCTCCCTACTCACTTTCTCTCTCTTTCTCTCTCTCCCCCTCTCTCTATCCATCTCTCTCTCTCCCCCCCCCCTCCCCCAGCTCTTGACTGTTGAGATGTATATCAACTTACTATAGAAGTGACATTAACAACTTTTATTTTATTTACAAGCCAGGAGTGTAAATCTGTACATTCTCTAAGGAAGTGCATGGAAAAATACAGCGGTAAAACAGCAGGTTTCAGAACAAAGTACATGATCAGGTATAAAAGCAGGTCCGTAGATACTATCAGGATGTGGAAAGATTCCTGCCATTCAGGACTGTAGAAAACGGAAGCAGTCTGGAAAAAGCAGTTATCTGAAGAACAACACTGTAAGGAAAGAGAAACATGCTCTACCGCTTAAATGATCCAAAAGCTCCAAGAAGTTACAAATCTATTGACATACTTTACAAATCAATAGCGCAAGATTTCCAATAATACTGTTTAACAAGTAATCGGATAAAAATCAAACAAATACTAATAAATAAACACATCCAGAGATAAGCTACAACATTGAGAAATATTCAGACAAAAGTTGTAAGTAAACTTTAACGACCGTTTGGGTCAAGTCCCTTTACTTGAATGTCGTCATTCGCAAAACAGTCATGTTACACTTAATTGAACAAAGTTTCTGAAACTGCAAATTGGGTCAGGACTGGCAAAGGTAAAGCCATACATGTATATTCTCTATACACTGTCTGGCTCTGGGGAGAATTAGCTACAGTATATTAGATTGTGCAAAATTACATGGTTGAGAAAAGTGGCTCCTCATATGCGTTTACATCTTCTTAAAATGTTTCTTGTAACAAATAACAGTTTAAAACCTTAATACAGAGAACCCACGGGGCACACACTGGTTGAATCAATGTGGAATAGATGTTGAATTGATGTCTGTGCCCAGTGTGAATACAACAATAGACAGAAGTAAAACAATGTTTAAAATGCTTAGTAAATAAGTAAATAAATAAAACATGCTAAATGACAGGATGTAAAGTCCATGCTTACATCATCAGTGTGTGTCAACAGGAACAAGGCCGGAACCAATCAGGTAATTGTTCAACAGACACAGATAGACTCGATTGGACCCCGAGTGACAAAAATATATTTTTTATCATCCAAGTTGGTCTTCTGGTTAACAAATAGGTTTTTATATGTTGTCTAGGCCTTCTATAAGTCAATAAATTCACCTTATTAGCGTATAATAAATATGCTATAGGCTATGCAGAGCCGTGGTCGGGTCCATTAGGATCCACTCTAGTCTATCAGCTGTAGTTACATAGACTGGAGACCCAATGACAATCAGACTGGACACAACCCGGACCCGAAGGAAAATATAGAATTTTGAACCCGGTCGGGTCTCGGGTATTTGGGTTCGGGTGGACCCATGAAGATGTCTTCAAGGAAGTGCAAAAACCTTTGGGGAATGTTATCACTATTTGATATGAGGCTGACTTTCACCAGTTCACCAGTAGAGGGCAATATAGTGACCGCCACTGTTCCTCCCTACTAGTCTGCCCACAGTTGCTATGAGTCTGGCAAACTATTGTCTCTCATAATCAGTCACAGCCATACATGACTCTAGCTGGGTTCTACTTGAGACTTTTTCAGAGCAATGTAAATGTATACATGGAAATGCATGCAAGATCATCAGGAAATCATTGTAACATGTTATAAACACACTTTACAGTTTATTACTAAATCTTGATATGTACATATTTACAAGCAAGGCACATCTTCACCGGAGTTCTTAAGCGTAACCATTGGCAATGCTGATAAAGTAACAGGAACCCTTAACCGGGGGATTCTCGGGGCTCTCCCGTCCACTGGTTCCATTGTTACCAAGCAGATAACAATAAGAACATGAACTACTAAGTGTCTGATGCAGCTGGACTGAGACCAACTGTGTGTTGTTTCTGTGTGTTTAGCCAGGAGGGATGCGGGGTTCAATCTTCAGGGACAGCTCATACAGCGTGTCCTCGTCCATCACCAGAGTCTTATCCAGCAGGAACTGAGTTACCTGGGAGAGAGCGAGATGGAGAGCAAGCACGGCGAGGCAGTTAGTTCTAACAGGGTTGTAGCTAGAAACATTGATTGACTGTGTGGCGGGTGTTACCTTGGCTTGGTGCTCTATCCTGTAGGGCGCACCCTGGAACTGACGGATCTCTCTGATGATGTGAGAAATCTGGAACGGATAGGAGAACGGGGAGGAGAGACATGAGACAGGCAGAGAGAGAGAGAGAGATACAGGCTGACTGATTGACTGACTATGTGTGCGCGCGTGCTTCTGTGTGTTTACCATCCTCATCTTGGAGAAGTTGACGAGTCCCTCCTCGGTGAAGTTGGGCGTTCCCTCTTCGATGAAGGCCAGGTCAGTCAGGTACATCCCCAGGTAGGGCACACAGGGAGGGTTGCAGCTGCACACGGACCGATCCATCAATCAATGTTCACATAGTATTCTAGTTTTCCCTAACTTTTCACAAGTCCTTAAAGAGATTGAACGGGATCTTAAGCCCTTACAAATTCATAACATATCATACGAAATGCAGGATTAAAAAAAGAAATAAAATGCAGGACGGAACATCATACGCAATGGATGACTATGTACAGTACACGATTGTGCACCATTTCCTGGGGCCCATTTTGGCTCGTGAGCGCTACTTTCAAAACTACTGGCCGAAATGATACAACACATCTATAGCATCACATTAATTATTTAAAAAAATACATGCTTAATCATGCGGACAAATATCCTGCCTCTATTGTATTGTGCCTTACTCAAGGGTACATCGATAGATTTTTCACCTTGTCGGCACGGGTATACGAACTGGCCCAAACGCTCTAACCGCTAGGCTACCTGACGTCCTATAGCTCCTTGGTGAGATATCACTGTTCGCCCAGGTACATGTTGTGGTGATAATCCATGACTAAAACCCAGACACACACATTCTCCCTTTACTTCCCCTCTTTCTTACTTTTTCAGGGTTTCTCTCAGGTTCTTGAACCGGCCCTCTGATGACACTGTCTTCTGCAGCCTGTCCATCAGTGACTTGGTCTGTTTGCAGACTTTGGCCCATGTCTTCTTCAGCCTGTAGATGGCGCTACGGTTGAGAGCTGAGGTGATCTCTAGAACTCCGTTATAGTTGTTAAGGCAGCGACAGATATCAGCAACTGCCAACCACTTCTCTATGGAGTTAGCCCTGGAGCCCACGTCTGTATGGGCAATGATCTGAGACGCTACCAGGTTACTCATCTAGAGCAGGAAAACAGAAGAAAAACAGAGAAGGGGAAGGGAGAGGAGGAAGGGAGAGGAGGGAGAGAAGAGATGAGAGAAATAAGGGGAGTGGGAAAGAGGCGGAGATGCAGAAAAGAGGGACAGAGAAAAATGTTGAGATATGAGTATAGATCTGAAGCGCTGGCTGGTATAGAGCTATAGAGTCTAGATCTGTTTTAAATCTTACATCGTTAAAGTGCTGACTGGTCTTCATGATGTATGGAGTTCTCTCTGACTTGTCCAGCTTCATCCAGCCCTGGCCCAGAAACTCTCTGGTGGACAAGAAACACACCACAATTATGCAACAACAACACAACAACACTATTCTTTGATGTAGAATATACACTCACACTATTCTCTGATGTAGAACATACACTCACTCGTAAGGGATGCTCCTGAACACAATGTGGTCGAGGAGGGTGATCTGTTCAGCCAGCTCCATCGCAGACAGAGACTCAAAACACTCTGCTTTGGGACACTCCGCCTGGTAAACCAATATTAAACAGTGTTCCATGTCTACACTACAAACGGGTTGACAGCTAATATACACAAATAAGGGGAGCTTATATAAGTGTGTTTTTTGCATATCCCCCTGAAAGTGAGGTCACGGCCAGGGTTCAGCCGTTACTCAAGGCGACCCTGGAGGAATTAGGGTCAAGTGCCTCGACAGACTTTTCACCTTGTCGGCTCAGGTGGTCAAACTAGCAACCTCTCGGTTACCGGCCCAACACTCTAACCGCAGGTAGCCGCTAAATAAAAGGACACAGTGGACTAATGTGGCTCTACAGGGGACTAAACCAGGGTCACATACATAGTGCATGTCAAATACTTTACAATACTTGAGCTAAGCTTGATTTATTTCCCCTGTAAAATAGAAGCAATGGCGTTTTCCCAAAAGTGAAATCTCCAATCTAAATCAAGCGCACCTCAAATACTTCTAAATGCATTCTAAAGTATTTTACATAAAGTATTGGTTGGGTCTTCAGGGGATGCTCCACCACAATACACACTAATATAACTAATACTCTAGGTTGTAATTATTTATGGGGAAGACTTCAAATAGTCTATATCGAGACAACGTATCAGGACAACGTCTTACCAGGATGAAGTGGAGCAATGGACTTCTCTGTTCCAAAGTCAGCATTCCAAATTACATCAACATTAATTTACTGACTAAATAATGACTAAACACACTTTCTACCAGTATATTGTTATAAGATGGCGCCGGAGAAGAAGTGCCCCCAACGTGCCCCCAACCGATTGTGTTTTTTGTTAGTTTATTTGTGTTGTTTATTTTTTCAGTACTGCGATTACTCACCACGGACTGGCAGAATCCTTTTTTTCCTTTAACGAGTCTGACTAGGCCGATGCGAACGATATACTGCTTTCTCGGGAACAGGCCCAGATCCCCATGATTTACGTGAAGAGGAGGAGGAGAAAAAGGGGCAGGAGGGCGGGCTGCCTTCTGAGAATTTGTAGGCAATCGAATAAACCCCCACTTCCTTCCATTCTGCTAGCTAACATGCAATCTTTGGACAATAAAATAGACGACCTACGCTGATGATTAAACTACCATCGGGACATTCAAAACTGTAATATCTTATGCTTCACGGAGACGTGGCTGAACGACGACACTATCAACATACAGCTGGCTGGTTATATGATGCACCGGCAGGATAGAACAGCAGCGTCTGGTAAGACAAGGGGCGGCTGACTATGTATTTTTGTAAATAACAGCTGGTGCACGATATCTAAGGAAGTCTCGAGCTATTACTCTCCTGAGGAAGCGTATCTCATGATAAACTGTAGACCACACTACCTACCTAGAGAGGTTTCATCTGTATTTTTCTTAGCTGATTACATACCACCACAGACTGATGCTGGCACCAAGACAGCATTGAATGAGCTGTATTCTGGCATAAGCAAACAAGAAAACGCTCACCCAGATGCGGCGCTCTTAGTAGCCAGGGACTTTAATGCAGGGAAACTTAAATATGTTTTACCAAATTTCTATCAGCGTGTTAAATGTGCAACCAAATGACAAACAACTCTGATCCACCTTTACTCCACACACAGAGACGCATACAAAGCTCTCCCTCGCCCTCCTTTTGGCAAATCTGACCATAATTCTATCCTCCTGATTCCTGCTTACAAACAAAAATTAAAGCAGGAAGCGCCAGTGACTAGATCAATAAAAAAGTGGTCAGATGAAGCAGATGCTAAGCTACAGGACTGTTTTGCTAGCAGAGACTGGAATATGTTCCGGGATTCCTCCAATGGCATTGAGGAGTACACCACATCAGTCATTGGCTTCATCAATAAGTGCATCGATGACGTCGTCCCCAGAGTGACAATACGTACATACCCCAACCAGAAGCCATGGATTTACAGGCAACATCCGCACTGAGCTACAGGCTAGAACTGCCGCTTTCAAGGAGCGGAAGCTTATAAGAAATCCTGCTATGCCATCCGACAAACCTTCAAACAGGCAAAGAGTCAATACAGGACTAAGATCGAATCGTACTACACCGGCTCTGACACTCGTTGGATGTGACAGGGCTTGCAAACCATTACAGACTACAAAGGGAAGCACAGCCGAGAGCTGCCCAGTGACACGAGCCTACCAGATGAGCTACTTCTATGCTCGCTTTGATGCAAGTAACACTGAAACATGCATGAGAGCACCAGCTGTTCTGCAAGACTGTGTGATCATGCTCTCCTCAGCCGATGTGAGTACGACCTTAAAACATGTTAACATTAACAAGGCCGCAGGGCCAGACGGATTACCAGACGGATTACCAACTGGCAAGTGTCTTCACTGACATTTTCAACCTCTCCACCATAGTGCCTGTGCACAAGAACACTAAGGTAACCTGGCTAAACAACAGCCGACCCATAGCACTCATGTCTGTAGCCATGAAGTGCTTTAAAAGGCTGGTCATGGCTCACATCAACACCATTACCCCAGAAACCCTAGACCCACTCCAATTTGCATACCGCCCCAAAAGATCCACAGATGATGCAATCTCTATTGCACTCTACACGGCCCTTTCCCACCTGGACAAATGGAACACCTATGTGAGAATGCTATTCATTGACTACAGCTCAGCGTTCAACACCATAGTGCGCTCAAAGCTCATCAATAAGCTAAGGATCCTGGGGCTAAACACCTCCCTCTGCAACTGGATCCTGGACTTCCTGAATGGCCGCCCCCAGGTGGTAAGGGTAGGTAACAACACAGCCGCCACGCTGCTCCTCAACACAGGGGCCCCTCAGGGGTGCGTGCTCAGTCCCCTCCTGTACTCCCTGTTCACTCATGACTGCACGGCCAACAACGACAACAACGAGACAGCCTATAGGGAGGAGGTCAGAGACCTGGCCATGTGGTGCCAGGACAACAACCAATCCCTCAACGTGATCAAGACAAAGGAGAAGATTGTGAACTACAGGGAAAAGAGGATTGAGCTCGCCCCCCATTGTCATCAATGTGGCTGCAGTGGAGCAGGTTGAGAGCAAGTTCCTTGGTGTCCACATCACCAACAAACTAACACGGTCCAACCACACCAAGACAGTTGTGAAGAGGGCACGACAAAACCTATTCCCCCTCAGGAGACTGAAAAGATTTGGCATGGGTCGTCAGATCCTCAAAAGGTTCTACAGCTGCACCATCGAGAGCATCCTGACTGGTAGCATCACTGCCTGGTATAGCAACTGCTCGGCCTCCGACCGCAAGGCACTACAGAGGGTAGTGCGAACGGCCCAGTACATCACTGGGGCCAAGCTTCCTGCCATCCAGGACCTCTATACCAGGCGGTGTCAGAGGAAGGCCCTAAAAATTGTCAAAGACTCCAGCCACCCTAGTCATAGACTGTTCTCTCTGCTACCGCATGGCAAGTGGTACCGGAGCGCCAAGTCTAGGTCCAAGAGGCTTCTAAACAGCTTCTACCCCCAAGCCGTAAGACTCCTGAACACCTAATCAAATAGCTACCCAGACTATTTGCATTGCCCCCCCCCCTTTTTTACACCGCTGCTACTGTTGTTATCATCTATGCACAGTCACTTTAATAACTCTACCTACATGTACACATTACCTCAACTAACCGGTTCCACTGCACATTGACTCTATACCAGTACCCCCCTGTATATAGTCTCGCTATTGTTATTCTACTGCTGCTCTTTAATGACTTGTTCCTTTTATTTCTTATTCTTATCCGTATTTTTTTTAAACTGCATTGTTGGTTAGGGGCTCGTCAGTAAGCATTTCACTGTAAGGCCTACACCTGTTATATTCGGTGCACGTGACTAATACGATTTGATTTGATTTGATATCCTGCAAATGAAATGGCTTAGCGTCTATTCTAGGCAGTGGTTGTACTATACATACTGTCTGTAGGATGTCTTCTATCTTGAGTTGAGCATCATCTTGTTCATCTTGAGAAAGGGCACTGAGGGACAAGCAGAGTCTCATTAATAACAAACGTAATGACACAAACATGCACCCACTCTCACACACACTCTCACACACACTCTACACTCTCACACGGTATACTAAGGTACACACACCACACCACACACACTCACTAACTCACTGTGTGTGTGTGTGTGTCTGTGAGTGTGTGTGTGTGTGTGTGCGAGCTTGTACTTAAGCATGTGTGTGTGTGTGTGTGTGTGTGTGTGTGTGTGTGTGTGTGTGTGTGTGTGTGTGTGTGTGTGTTTGTGTGTGTGTGTGTCTGTGAGTGTGTGTGTG
Organism: Salmo trutta; assembly: GCF_901001165.1. Taxonomy (NCBI): domain Eukaryota; kingdom Metazoa; phylum Chordata; class Actinopteri; order Salmoniformes; family Salmonidae; genus Salmo; species Salmo trutta. The sequence goes on from NC_042979.1 coordinate 10,148,396, forward strand.
TGCTTGCACTTTAGCTTGCGTGTGTGTGTCTGCGTGTGTTTACCTTAGAATGTTTCCAGTGGCTTTCCTCTCTTGAGGCAGCAGGTCGGGGTCTCGTAGCACCTCCTCCAGCAGGGCCATCACACCCACCTTCAGCTCACTGTTCATCTCAAAGTCCTGACACACGCACAAACACACACACAACTTAGCGATCATTTCCCCCAGTCATTTCTTCAGAGGAGGCTGTAAACTCACAGACGCATTGTTCACTCCCTTCCACATCAGAATTACTATAGAGCATAAATTGACCTCTTCCCTTTGCGTCAACATCAGTCTGTTTCAGCATGTATGGTCACTTACACGCCAGGACACAGGAGAGGGCTGACCATCCTGTAAATGTGCATGTGTGTCCAGGCCCCGCAGAGCAGACGGTGGCGACAGTAGTGTCAGAGCTGGGGTTTGTTCAAGAGCAACAGTCCTGTCTGCTACAGAGGGCAGGACACCAGGGGGTTTCATTTCTCTGGGCGTCACGAGAGTTGGACAGAGGACAGCAGGGTGTAGGCAGGCATTGTGTGTGTGTGTGTGTGTGTGTGTGTGTGTGTGTGGTTCAGACCTGTGAGTGCTTGGAGACCCAGTGACGCAGTACGTTGAGGACTCTGTTGGTAGCAGCTCTACGGATGATAAACTCCTTGTCACAAGTCCTCTCACTATTATTGAAACCTGAGAGAGATAGCGAGGGAGGGAGCAAAGGAGAGAAGGAGAGAGAGGGGAGAGAGAGAGAGAGAGAGAGAGAGAGAGAGAGAGAGAGGGGAGAGAGAGAGAGTGGAGAGAGAGAGTGGAGAGAGAGAGAGAGAGGGAGAGAGAGAGAGAGAGAGAGAGGGGAGAGAGAGAGTGGGGAGAGAGAGAGAGTGGAGAGAGAGAGAGAGAGAGAGAGAACTTGTGGTGAAATGGTAAATGCTGCTGGTAAGACTGTTGTTATTGTTCATGTTGTCTGTTACCCTGGGAACTGCCATGTCCGGCGGCTGCCGTGGCAATAGCGAAGGCTGAGGCTGGTGACATAGTACCACGATTGTTTTCCCCCGTGGAACCTCCAGACTGTCTGTATCGCATGTGTCTGGGTGTAGAGGGGGAGCGACAGGGGGACTCTGTCAGGGGGACGCGGTCCTCGCTGACTTGAGGGTTAGACTCTGGGAGGAACTTCTCCAGAGAAACAGTCTCCAGAACAGCTGTTAATTAAAATATACAGGCACTCAGTGAGTGTGTGTCTGTGTTTGTGTGTGTGTGTGTCTGTGTTTGTGCGTGTGTGTGTGCCAGCCTACCCCTGCGGATGCTGCGTCTGAGTTTTCCACAGAATGCGTCGATGCGCGGCATATCTCCTCCCTCTTCCGGCGTTGGGGGGACAGGTTCCGGTGAACCGATGGGGCGGCTCAGTTCTAGAAGGGCTTTTGTGGTGGTGGGAGGGGAGGTGGAGACCCCCAGGACTGTTGGCAGGCTGGGAGCCCGCGTGCAGGTGGGAGGGGGGGACGAGAAGCCCGATGGAGCCCGAGTGGAGGTGGGAGGAGGGGAGGAAAACCCTGAAGGGGGCTTGGTGGCATTGGGAGGGGGAGAGGAGATGGAGGGAGGGTGAGAGGAAGTGGGGGAGTTAGCAGCAGAGGAGGAAGGGGTGGAGAGGTCTAGGACTCCTACCTTGGAGGAGACCGGGGAGGAGAGCGAGAGTTTGCGGGAGTGAACCGGGGAGGAGGTGCGGGAGGGGATGGTGAGAGGAGGAGGAGAGGAGAACTTGCGGCAGAGACGGGGAGATTTGTTGTTGAGGTGCTCACCTCCCCACGTCCCCTGGTTGGTGGCAAAGAACAACTCCAGAGACCTGAGGAGGGACAGACAGATGGGAGAAGAAGAGGAGGATAAAGACAAAAAGGAAGCACTTGATTATTCCTATGTCATATGAGAAACCTATGTAACATCTATGTTAGCCCTCTGAACTAAAACCGAGAAGAAAAGGTATTTTTGTTTGAAAGGCTGTATGAGTGAAATGAACTAATGAAAGAGTCAATGGAGAGGCAGTGAAAAGAGGAGAATGTACGCGAAAAAAAAGAAAAAAGAGTGTCACTCTTTTTGGTCCAGAGCAAGCCGTGTGATCTTCAGACTGTAGTCAGGACAGAGAGACGTGATGGACAGACGATCGGAGGAGTGATACTGAACCCTGAGAGGAGAGGAGGTGTGGAGGAGAGAAGGAGAAGAGGAGAGGGCAGGAGAGCACGGGAGAGGAGGTGTCGTAGGGAAAGGTGTTGAAGGAGGGGGTGAGGAGGGGTGCAAAACCAGGAGTGGAGGAGGGGAGTGGAGTGGAGGGGGAGGAAAGAGAAGGAAAGAGACAGAGAGAGTGATGGTCAGCATGCATGTCTATTATACGAGGATAGAGGGAGGAAGAGACAGAATGGATGAAGGAGTGATGGAGTGATGTGGCATGAGAAGACACAATGTGTGTGTGGGTTCATACTGTATATCTTTCTACCTGACCGGTATAGAGGTAAAAGGTTTCTTGTATATGTCGGCCAGTTTGTCCATGACCACAGCAGCGGTAGTAAAGATCCTGTACGTGTGGAGGAAGGTGTTGAGGAAATCGATAGAGAGGAAGCGCAGGTCAGTCAGTCTCTCCAGCAGCCGCTCCACGCTGGCGTAGCGGATCTGGGGGACCTTGCAGGAGTTGAGCGTCTTGCTGAAGCAGATGTCCACATCATCTTTGTGCAGCCGTGCGTCCGACCTGGTGGGGCAAGTATCAATAAGATCATCAGCTATTGGGTGATCTCCCAGATGTGCGAAGGGGATTGGATAACCTGGGGATTATAAACCCTCACTGACGCGGAAAAGAATATACAGTCTTTATTTGGGCTCTTACTTGATCATGTGCGGCACAGTTACTTTAGAGTTCTCCTCAAATACGCTGGTCATCAGGCCATTACAGCGGATATTATCTATACACTGTAGACAGAGAGAAAGAAAAAGGTACAGAACGAACGAAAGACAGAGAGAAAAGAGAGAAGGAGAGACAGTCATGTTACTATCCATGGTGCTGAACCTCTTTCAAAATCAGTGTAGAGTCTTGCAGAAGCAGTAGGTGTAGGAGTTGATTTGGGACTGGGCATCTCATCCCCAAGTATGTTTACCTGACTGATGTCACTGGTCCAGGCAGCTTTCTCCTGGCGAGAGGGAGCCAATAGGACGACAGAGAAGGCGGGGCCATCAGGGGGTTCCACCACGATTTTAAACTCCAGGTGGTTGAAACCCTGACCTCCTGCATTGTCTACAGGAGGGAGGTGGGAAGGATCAAGGTCAATAGTTTATTGATGTATTGATTGATTGATTGAATTGACTTATTCATTGATTTATTATTTTATGAAAGATACTTACAGTCCTCATCGTTGGCATCCAGCTCCTCTACAAGGGTACATTCTATTAGGGACAACACCCCACCCTGCTGTGAGGGTCAAAGGGCAGAGGTTAGAGGCCATACATCTAACACGCACGTGTAGAGGGAAGGTGAAATGTGTCAAAATCTGCATGACATACAAATGTTTTCTACTACATACACTACCGGTCAAACGTTTTAGAACACCTACTCATTCAAGGGTTTTTCTTTATTTTTACTATTTTCTACATTGTAGAATAATAGTGAAGACATCAAAACTATGAAATAACACATATGGAATCATGTTGTAACCAAAAAAGTGTCAAACAAATCAAAATATATTTTTTATTTGAGATTCTTCAAATAGCCACCCTTTTCCTTGATGACAGCTTTGCACACTCTTGGCATTCTCTCAACCAGCTTCACCTGGAATGCTTTTGCAACAGTTCCCACATATGCTGAGAACTTGTTGGCTGCTTTTCCTTCACTCTGTGGTCCAACTCATCCCAAACCATCTCAATTTGGTTGAGGTCGGGGGATTGTGGAGGCCAGGTCATCTGATGCAGCACTCCATCACTCTCCTTCTTGGTAAAATAGCCCTTACACAGCCTGGAGGTGTGTTGGGTCATTGTCCTGTTGAAAAACAAATGATAGTCCCACTAAGCCCAAACCAGATGGGATTGCGTATCACTGCAGAATGCTGTGGTAGCCTTGTTGGTTAAGTGTGCCTTGAATTCTAAATAAATCACAGACAGTGTCCCCAGCAAAGCACCCCCACACCATAACACCTCCTCCTCCATGCTTTACGGTGGGAAATACACATGTGGAGATCATCTGTTCACCCACACCGCGCCTCACAAAGACACGGCGGTTGGAACCAAAAATCTCAAATTTGGACTCCAGACTAAAGGACAAATTTCCACCGGTCTAATGTCCTTTCATCGTGTTTCTTGGCCCAAGCAAGTCACTTCTTCTTATTGGTGTCCTTTAGTAGTGGTTTCTTTGCAGCACTTTGACCACGAAGGCCTGATTCACACAACCTTCTCTGAACAGTTGATGTTGAGATGTGTTTTTGTGAAGCATTTATTTGGGCTGCAATTTCTGAGGCTGGTAACTCTAATGAACTTGGTCTTTTACCAAATAGGGCTATCTTCTGTTTACCCCCCTACCTTGTCACAACACAACTGATTGGCTCAAACACATTAGGAAGGAAAGAAAATCCACAAACAAAATGTTAAGTAGGCACACCTGTTAATTGAAATGCATTCCAGGTGACTACCTCATGAAGCTGGTTGAGAGAATGCCAGGAGTGGGCAAAGCTGTCATCAAGGCAAAGGGTGGCTATTTGAAGAATCTCAAGTATAAAATATATTTTGATTTGTTTCACACTTTTTTGGTTACTACATGATTCCATATGTGTTATTTCATAGTTTTGATGTCTTCACTATTATTCTACAATGTAGAAAATAGTAAAATAAAGAAAAACCCTTGAATGAGTAGGTGTTCTAAAACTTTTGACCGGTAGTGTATATCAACACATTTCGTATGTATATGTGTGCATGTGTCTAACCACGTGAAAGTACAGATGTCGCATCTTAATTTGACCCGTTTTGTCACAGGAGGAAAATAATCCTGCAGAAAGAGGATTTTAATATCTGAAGAAATATTAAGAATCGCCACCAGGGGGCAGCTGAAGCGGTGTTTGTGTACAATTCAGCACCATACCTACATTGTACCTTAGACCGCAGGTCCACTGGGCGCCTGTTCAAGCAGCCTATGTAGACTATGTGCAGGCTACAGCGCGTCTTGTGTGAATTCTTATGTGGATTATAATAAACGGGCATATTTGTAGGGGATAGACTTATTTTTCTTTTGGGAAAATCCATTAAAAAAATATATATATAAATTGTTTTATTATATGTGTAAGGCAAGCAATAGCAAGAATAGATGATTGATGGCCTCAGTGCCTGTGTGGTCCAGGGGTTACAACAGCTGACCCTGGCACACATATGGTTTGAATCCGGCCCACTGCCCTTTGAGTCCCCCTATCTTCTCCATCTTTCCGACACTGTTCTAGCTCTTCAATGTAAGCAACAAAAAAAGACTTCAATTCATTTAGATAGCCTATGGCCTACATTAGGCCCACAAGTTAATTGCATTCATTTCAATGTTTTCAAGAAGTAAAACGAATAGTCTGATCATTTACACATCAAAGAAACGTGTCTCAACTCAACAAAATAGTCTTTGGATAGGCTCAAACGCATACACATCTTGACAGCCTTAAGAAATGACATTTTAAAGCCACACAATACAAGCTTTCAATCCACAACAAGGATGACTTCAAATGCCGGCATCAAACTGGAAGCACAGCAGGCCTTTGCGACTGTAGCCGGCGCATAACAGTTTGGTAATGGAAATCTATAAAACGTGGGCGAGCACTGGAGGAAAGTTTATCGTTCTACGGCGAGCCTTCATCTATCAATCAACTGATGGCCCAAATCAGCTCATCAACTCACACAGGGAAACACAGACAGTAGCCTTCTATCAGTTTTCACACCATTCATTATGCGACTGGGTAACTTAGAGAATGTATTGGAATATTAATCAAATAACAAGGGACCAATTGCAACCATCGATGGCGCTAGATCATCACCAGCTGATGTCTCGTTAAACCATCAATACGTGCTAGATTCACCCGCCCAGCTGATCTCAATTGCAGCCATTATTGGTCACCTCATTACCGCTCCCTAAAAGATGATGTCGGTGTTGCCATAGTCCTGGTTGCAACCAAAGTCTTTCAAGATATGTTCGCCCTCTGGCTGGTATTATCATTGGAACAACTTAGTCCTTTTTGAACATACTTAGGGAGATTTATCTATTTGACAAGAATTCCGTACAAAATAAATCAAGTATTTCCTAATTTACCACGGCAAATCCACTGTGGCAATTCACCCCACACTTTGTATGAAACTAATGTTGGTGTAGCCCACTGTTATTACTTTGTTTGTTAATAGATTTGAAATGGCTGTTTTATATCTTTACTATTTTATACCATTATGTCCTCTTTGTCACGTCCTGACCATAGTAAGATGTTATTTTCTATGGTAGAGTAGGTCAGGGCGTGACAGGGGGTGTTTTTCTATGTTTTGCATTTCTATGTTCAGGTTCTAGTTTTATATTTCTATGTTGGGTTTGTTTGGGATGATCTCCAATTAGAGGCAGCTGGTCCTCATTGTCTCTAATTGGAGATCATACTTAAGTAGGGTTTTTTTCCACCTGGGTTTTGTGGGAGATTCATTTTGAGTTGTGTATGTGTTCATCTCTGCGTCACGTTTTGTTGGGTTTTTTCATTCAGTGTATTTATTTATTGCATAGTTTCACAATATAAATAAAATGTGGAACGACACACACGCTGCACTTTGGTCCGCTTCTCTCTACGACAACCGTGACACTCTTAGTATGAATAGATTGTTTTTATATATCTTTAGAGAGTGAAAGTAGTGTTGGGTTTAAGCTTTTGTGCATGAGAAGTCCAATTATTTCATGGATTGCAGTAGACTGTAGGAATGTCTACACCCAGTTACTCATTGCCTCTCCTGACTGTGAAATGCACGGAGGAGCACAAATAAATCTTGGCTGATGGAAAAGTACTGAAGTACATCTTTATGGAAGGGAGGGGGTGAGAGCTAAGGGTATAAATGAACACGGTGCTGTACTGAATGTACAGTATGTATTCGACTGTTACATCTTCGCCGAAGTAAACACTTGAAACATCACTCGGAGTTTGGGCTCTTTTGTATGATAAATATCTTTATTGTATATTGAGATATTGGTTTTCTTATCAGTTTCCTTTTTACAGCATGTTATCCATTAAATACATCTGTCTTTATAATAAAAGTGTCTAGTATGCTGATTTCTTATCAAGATCGGGGGTAAAATATCCCTGGACTGTCCATACTTGAAATGTGTAACTAAATCAAGTCAATTGGCGGGATTTTGTTATTTGTGCCAGAAGGGTATGGGATGGAATCGAACCCACGCCGACAGGGTAGGCCTATACGTAAAACCTACATTTATTTGTCACATGCGGCGAATACAACAGGTGTAGACCTTACAGTGAAATGCTTACGTCCAAGCCCTTAACCAACAATGTTTTAAGAAAAACGTGTTAAGTAAAAAATAGGATAAGTAAAAAAAAGAATGACAAAAAAGTAACATAATTAAACAGCAGCAGTAAAATAACAATAGCGAGGCTATATACAGGGGGTACCTGTACAGCGTCAATGTGCGGGGGCATTGGTTAGTCGAGGTAATTGAGGTAATATGTACATGTAGGTAGAGTTAAAGTGACCATGTGTAAATAATAAACAGAGAGTAGCATCAGCGTAAAAGAGGGATCTTGGTAGCCCTTTGATTAGGTGTTCAGGAGTCTTATGGCTTGGGGGTAGAAGCTGTTAAAAACCCTTTTGGACCTAGACTTGGCGCTCTGGTATCGCTTGCCGTGCGGTAGCAAAGAGAACAGTCTATGACTAAGGTGGCTGGAGTCTTTCACAATTTTTAGGGCCTTCCTCTGACATCGCCTGGTATAGAGGTCCTGGATGTAGTGCCTTGCGGTCGGCGTCTGAGCAGTTGCCATACCAGGCAGTGACGCAACCAGTCAAGATGCTCTCGATGGTGCAGCTGTAGAAGCTTTGAGGATCTGAAGACCCACGACAATTCTTTTCTGTCTCCTGAGGGAGGAGGAACAGGCGTTGTCGTGCCCTCTTCACAACTGTCATGGTGTGTTTGGACCATGATAGTTTGTTGGTGATGTGGACACCAAGGAACTTCAAGTTCTCAACCTACTCCACTGCAGCCCCGTCAATGAGAATGGGGCGTGCTTGGTCCTCCTTTTCCTGTAGTCCACAATCATCTCCTTTGTCTTGATCACGTTGAGGGAGAGGTTGTTGTCCTGGCACCACACGGCCAGGTCTCTGACCTCCTCCCTATAGGCTGTCTCATCGTTGTCGGTGATCAGGCCTACCACTGTTGTCATCAGCGAACTTAATGATGGTGTTGGAGTCGTGCCTGGCCGTGCAGTCATGAGTGAACAGGGAATACAGTAGGAGACTGAGCACGCACCCCTGAGGGGCCCCTGTGTTGAGGATCAGCGTGGCGGATGTGTTGTTACCTACCTTTACCACCTGGGGGCGGCACATCAGGAAGTCCACAATCCAGTTGCAGAGGGAGGTGTTTAGTCCCAGGGTCCTTAGCTTAGTGATGAGCTTTGTGGGCACTATGGTGTTGAACGTTGAGCTGTAGTCAATGAACAGCATTCTCACATAGGTGTTCCATTTGTCCAGATGGGAAAGGGCAGTGTTGAGTGCAATAGCGATTGCATCATCTGTGGATCTGTTGGGGCGGTATGCACATTGGAGTGGGTCTAGGGTTTCTGGGATGATGGTGTTGATGTGAGCCATGACCAGCCTTTCAAAGCACTTCATGGCTACAGACGTGATTGCTACAGGTCAGTAGTCATTTAGGCAGATTACCTTAGCGTTCTTGTGCACAGGGACTGTGGTGGTCTATTTGAAGCATGTTGGTATTACAGACATGTCGGTATTATAAAGCAGCGGTCCTAACAACTAGACTACCCCAGGCCATGATTGACAGTTGACTCATAACCTTACGTTCGTGATAAACCTTAAAATCTTTTTTACATTTTTTTATATAATACACTGTAGATCTTAAAAATCATGGGCCAAGTTTTTTTGCCTGCTTTTACATCTCGTCTTTACATTTGATATTACAGGCCTATGTGTGATTAGTTTTGATAGGCTACACTAGGGTATAGTTTAGGTGTAGCCTATCAGGGTTGGGGAGTAACAGATTACACGTAATCCGTTACATGTGAGGGATTGCAACAACAACAAAAAACGGTAACTATAATCCATTACGTTAACAGCAAAAATATTGTATTCAGATTACAGATACTTTTGAAAAACCTGATGATTACTCCGAGGATGACTTTTAAATTTGGAAAGGATGCTTGCACATTTTTTGGGGATACGTTTCTCAATGACACTCAAATCAGCATTGAAAAAGGCGCAAGTTCAAGTTTGTTCCACCTGAGCGAGTCTGACCACAAGTCAGAGACCACTATGATGACACACCAAATGTGTTTGATGGATCGCGGGTAAATAGCAGGAATAGGCTTTTTGTAGGCTACAGTCCAAGCTATGTCTTCCAATGGTACGACTGCTGTCGGCATCCAAAGATTATCCAACATGAATAAACGCTTGGAGTTAAGGATGACAGCAGTGGTGTGGTCTACAGATATAACTTATTATTGATATCTACATAGCACATTGATGTGAATCACACTGCTGTTCTCTCATTGAGCTATTTGCGCCGTACGGATTGTGGTTGTTGTGGATGGCTATTCACAAATCTAAATGTGTATTTGAACCCAATAATAGTTGAATTCAAGAAGTTTAAGCTGCCTATCAATCATTGTTTTTGAAACAAGTGGACAGCCAGTGAAAAATGCGCTCTTGCAACAGCTGCTTAGTGCGGATCCCAGCCTAAGGAATAAAAGTGGGGATTTTATTGCTCAATCTAATTCATGCTGATAAAATGTTTTATCCATATGCCTAATGGACACACGTGTATGGATACATTTCAGATAAGTCCATATGAATGTGGCGGTGGTAGGACCTATAGGCCTACAGTAGCAGTAGGACATTGTCTAGCTTGAGCCTTTGAGCAAAGTCAGAGACAGAATAGGATTTTGATAGCTGGCACTGGTCTGAATGACTCGACTGCCCCCTGAATATGTTTTTGTGAAAGCATCTAAATCATGAGACTCATTTGAAGTCCCTGTTGCGCAGGAAAATTTCACGCGACAAAACAGCGATCAAATTAAGATCTGACATCTGTACATGCATATGTGTCTGTGTGTGTGTTTGACTCTCACCTTGAGCAGGTGCAGCTTTCCCCCGGAGGTGCGTGTGCAGACAAGGAAGTGTTTTGTAAACAGGAAGCACTGTCGTTCTCCTTCCTTCCTGAGGGACAGAGAGCCCAGACGGACCTTACTGAGCATGCCCCGTTCACTGCTGGATGGGAGCTGGATCAGAGAGCCTGATGGGTAGAGAGAGTGTGTGTGTGTGTGTGTGTGTGTGTGTTTGGTGGGAGGGGGAAAAAACAAAAAACATAAGTTACACATACTGTACTACTGATGACAGTTACAGGTAACCATCTTATAATGCTCTGGACTCTGGCTGGTGTGTGTGTGTGTGTGTGTGTGTGTGTGTGTGTGTGTGTGTGTGTGTGTGTGTGTGTGCGCGTGTGTGTGTGTGTGAGTGTGTGTGTGTGTGTGTGTGTGTGTGTGTGTGTGTGTGTGTGTGTGTGTGTGTGTGTGTGTGTGTGTGTGTGTGTGTGTGTGTGTGTGTGAGTTAGTGAGTGCATTTGTACAGTATGTGTGTGTGTGTGTGTACTCACCCTGTCTGACAAAGGTCTGGCTGGTATCCAGTAATATGTCACAGCCTTCTACGATCATTCTCTCGATGGCCAGATTCTTACGAATGTTCTCTGTATCGCTCACCTCATCATGCATCATCCTGACAACACAACCACCGTTAGCTACATTATCCACCACACAACCACTGTTAACTACATTACCTTCCACACAATTCCTGTTGGCTACATTACCTACCACACAACTACTGTTAACTACATTACCTATTACACAACCACTGTTAACTACATGATCTACTACACAACCACTATTAACTACATTACCTACCACACAATTACTGTTGGCTACATTACCTACCACACAACTACTGTTAACTACATTACCTACTACACAACCACTGTTAACTACATTATCTACTACACAACTACTGTTAACTACATTGCCTACTACACAACCACTGTTGGCTACATGATCTACTACACAACCACTGTTAACTACATTATCTACTACACAACCACTGTTGGCTACATGATCTACTACACAACCACTGTTAACTACATTATCTACTACACAACCACTGTTGGCTACATGATCTACTACACAACCACTGTTAACTACATTATCTACTACACAACCACTGTTGGCTACATGATCTACTACACAACCACTGTTAACTACATGATCTACTACACAACCACTGTTAACTACATTATCTACTACACAACCACTGTTAACTACATTATCTACTACACAACCACTGTTAACTACATTATCTACTACACAACCGCTACAGCTCCGTTATCCTCACTTTGACAGCTCCTCTAGTTTGGACTTGGCGAACTCCAGGCTCTTGCGCTCCACGTGCTCATGAGGCGTGTGTGCCAGCAGCTCATGGAGAGTGATGATGTAACGAGGGATCTAAAACACAACGGAGAGGCATCAGTCAGTCTGTCTGTCTGTCAGTCAGTCAGCCAGTCAGTCAGCCAGTCAGTCAGCCAGTCAGTCAGCCAGTCAGTCAGTCAGGTCTGGGCCTATACTAACATGTGGAAGAGGAGGGGTGAAAGGGCGGAGGTTAATGAGGTCTGGACGCGTGTGTGTGTGACGTGTGCGACGTGCTACCTGGAACATGGGGTACGTGAGGAAGGTCTCCAGCATGCGTCCCTCACAGGCAGCGTTCGCCTCATACTGCTTCAGCAGCTTGTCCAAGTCCCTGTTCTGTTTACAGTTGGCCAGCACCTGCAGGCTGTACTGGTGGTTCCTCACAAACTCCTGGTAGATGTTCAGCATGGGCAGCAGGATGTCAAACAGGTCCGCTAGAGAGACAGACACATAAAACATTCCACACCAAGATAGTGGTAGAGGTTAGCTAGAGTGGATTTGACCCAGCATAGACGCCTCCTATCTCACCCAGCACCAGAGTAGGCCAGTTGGCTATCCGAGCCTTCAGGCCCTGATGAAAGATCTCATGGAGGAACATGATGGTCTCACTGGGGACACAAAGAAGAAAAAGGTATTGCTATTAAATCTATTCAATCCGTTCGCAAGTGTCTAGGGGTAGGGGCTATGGGTTGTTTGTGGAGGGGGGCCAGACGGTGTGTTACCTGTTGAGGAAGATGCTGCTAACGTCATCGTGGCTGATGGGAGGTTTCTTGGAGCTGGCTGCCATACGTAGCGGCCTGAGGAAGAAGTTGACCAGGACAGAGAGCTGGCAGACGTACTCGGTCTCTGCCTCCACCATGTTGAACACAATGTGGTTCCTCTTCCTCATGTTCTCAGCGTGGGGGGAACAGATGTAGTCCTGGACGATGATCTTCCACTTCCTCCGACACAGCCAGCCTCGCATGAAACTCTGGACCTTTTTGATCTTTTTAATGTCTGGGTCCTCCTCCTCCTGGTTGGTCTGGTAAGGCAGCATTCTCTCCTTGGCCTTGTTCAACAGCACGATCTGGAAGCACACAGTCAACAGTCAACATACAACAGTCGACACACAACAGTCAACACAGAACAGTCAACAGTCACCACACAACAGTCAACAGTCAACACACAACAGTCCACAGTCACCACACAACAGTCAACACACAGTCAACACACAACAGTCCACAGTCATCACACAACAGTCAACACACAACAGTCAACAGACAACATTCAACACACAACAGTCAACACACAACAGTCAACAGTCAACACCACCAGTCAACACACAACAGTCAAAAGACAACAGTCATCACACAACAGTCAACACACAACAGTCAACACACAACAGTCAACACACAACAGTCGACACACAACAGTCAACAGTCAACACACAACAGTCAACACACAACATTCAACAGTCAACATTCAACAGTCAACAGTCAATAGTCAACACACAACAGTAAACACACAACAGTCAACACACAACATTGAACAGTCAACATTCAACAGTCAACAGTCAATAGTCAACACACAACAGTCAACACACAACAGTCAACACAAAACATTCAACAGTCAACATTCAACAGTCAACAGTCAATAGTCAACACATAACAGTCAACACACAACAGTCAACACACAACAGTCAACACACAACATTCAACATTCAACAGTCAATAGTCAACACACAACAGTCAACATACAACAGTCAACAGTCAACACACACAGTCCACAGTCACCACACAACAGTCAACAGTCAACACACAGTCACCACACAACAGTAAACACACAGTCACCACACAACAGTGAACAGTTAACACACAGTCACCACACAACAGTCAACAGTCAACACACAGTCAACACACAACAGTCCACAGTCATCACACAACAGTCAACACACAACAGTCAACAGACAACATTCAACACACAACAGTCAACACACAACAGTCAAAAGACAACAGTCATCACACAACAGTCAACACACAACAGTCAACACACAACAGTCAACACACAACAGTCCACAGTCAACACAACAGTCAACACACAACAGTCGACACACAACAGTCAACAGTCAATAGTCAACACACAACAGTCAACACACAACAGTCAACACACAACAGTCAACACACAACATTCAACATTCAACAGTCAATAGTCAACACACAACAGTCAACAGTCAACAGTCAACACACACAGTCCCAAGTCACCACACAACAGTTAACAGTCAACAGTCAACAGACAACATTCAACACCCAACAGTCAACACACAACAGTCAACAGTCCACAGTTATCACACAACAGTCAACACACAACAGTCAACAGACAACATTCAACACCCAACAGTCAACACACAACAGTCAACACTACCAGTCAACACACAACAGTCAAAAGACAACAGTCATCACACAACAGTCAACACACAACAGTCAACACACAACAGTCCACAGACAACAGTCAACACACAACAGTCGACACACAACAGTCAACAGTCACCACACAACAGTCAACACACAACAGTCAACAGTCAACACACAACAGTCACAGTAAACACACAACAGTCAACACACAACAGTTGACACACAACAGTCAACAGTCACCACACAACATTCAACAGTCAACAGTCAACAGTCAACACACAACAGTCAACACACAACAGTCAACACAAAACATTCAACAGTCAACATTCAACAGTCAACAGTCAATAGTCAACACACAACAGTCAACACACAACAGTCAACACACAACATTCAACAGTCAACAGTCAATAGTCAACACACAACAGTCAACATACAACACACAACAGTCCACAGTCACCACACAACAGTCAACAGTCAACACACAGTCACCACACAACAGTAAACACACAGTCACCACACAACAGTCAACAGTTAACACACAGTCACCACACAACAGTCAACAGTCAACACACAGTCAACACACAACAGTCCACAGTCATCACACAACAGTCAACACACAACAGTCAACAGACAACATTCAACACACAACAGTCAACACACAACAGTCAAAAGACAACAGTCATCACACAACAGTCAACACACAACAGTCAACACACAACAGTCAACACACAACAGTCCACAGTCAACACAACAGTCAACACACAACAGTCGACACACAACAGTCAACAGTCAATAGTCAACACACAACAGTCAACACACAACAGTCAACACACAACAGTCAACACACAACATTCAACATTCAACAGTCAATAGTCAACACACAACAGTCAACAGTCAACAGTCAACACACACAGTCCCAAGTCACCACACAACAGTTAACAGTCAACACACAGTCACCGCACAACAGTCAACACACAACAGTCAACAGTTAACACACAGTCACCACACAACAGTCAACAGTCAACACACAGTCAACACACAACAGTCCACAGTCAACACACAACAGTCAACACACAACAGTCAACAGACAACATTCAACACACAACAGTCGACACACAACAGTCAACAGTCAACACTACCAGTCAACACACAACAGTCAACACACAACAGTCAACACACAACAGTCGACACACAACAGTCAACAGTCAACACACAACATTCAACATTCAACAGTCAATAGTCAATACAAAACAGTCAACACACAACAGTCAACACAAAACATTCAACAGTCAACATTCAACAGTCAACAGTTAATAGTCAACACACAACAGTCAACATACAACAGTCAACAGTCAACACACAACAGTCCACAGTCACCACACAACAGTCAACAGTCAACACACAGTCACCACACAACAGTCAACAGTTAACACACAGTCAACAGTCAACATACAGTCAACACACAACAGTCCACAGTTATCACACAACAGTCAACACACAACAGTCAACAGACAACATTCAACACACAACAGTCAACACCCAACAGTCAACAGTCAACACAACAGTCAACAGTCAACACACAGTCAACACACAACAGTCCACAGTTATCACACAACAGTCAACACACAACAGTCAACAGACAACATTCAACACCCAACAGTCAACACACAACAGTCAACACTACCAGTCAACACACAACAGTCAAAAGACAACAGTCATCACACAACAGTCAACACACAACAGTCAACACACAACAGTCCACAGACAACAGTCAACACACAACAGTCGACACACAACAGTCAACAGTCACCACACAACAGTCAACACACAACAGTCAACAGTCAACACACAACAGTCACAGTCAACACACAACAGTCAACACACAACAGTTGACACACAACAGTCAACAGTCACCACACAACATTCAACAGTCAACAGTCAACAGTCAACACACAACAGTCAACACACAACAGTCAACACAAAACATTCAACAGTCAACATTCAACAGTCAACAGTCAATAGTCAACACACAACAGTCAACACACAACAGTCAACACACAACATTCAACAGTCAACAGTCAATAGTCAACACACAACAGTCAACATACAACACACAACAGTCCACAGTCATCACACAACAGTCAACACACAACAGTCAACAGACAACATTCAACACACAACAGTCAACACCCAACAGTCAACAATACCAGTCAACACACAACAGTCAAAAGACAACAGTCATCACACAACAGTCAACACACAACAGTCAACACACAACAGTCAACACACAACAGTCCACAGTCAACACAACAGTCATCAAACAACAGTCAACACACAACAGTCAACACACAACAGTCGACACACAACAGTCAACAGTCAACAGTCAACACACAACAGTCAACACACAACATTCAACAGTCAATATTCAACAGTCAACAGTCAACACATAACAGTCAACACCCAACAGTCAACACACAACATTCAACAGTCAACATTCAACAGTCAACAGTCAATAGTCAACACACAACAGTCAACACAACAGTCAACGCACAACATTCAACAGTCAACATTCAACAGTCAATAGTCAACACACAACAGTCAACACACAACAGTCAACACACAACATTCAACAGTCAACATTCAACAGTCAACAGTCAATAGTCAACACACAACAGTCAACATACAACAGTCAACAGTCAACACACAACAGTCATCACACAACAGTCAACACACATCAAACACTAGCAAGATCCCCTTGCCTAACGGAAACCTTTATTTGTGTGTGTGTGTGTGAGCATGCGTGTGGGGCATGTGGCCGTGTGTGCATGTGAGTGAGCATGTGTGTGTGTGTGTGTTTGTGTGTGTGTGTGTGTGTGTGTGTGTGTGTGTGTGTGTGTGTGTGTGTGTGTGTGTGTGTGTACGTGAGTGTGCGGGAGACCGTGTAAATGTGTGTGTACCTCTGCTTTCAGCCTCTCTATCTCTGTGTCCTGGTCCTCTAGCTGGGTGCGTAGCTGGTTGGCCGCCACCTTCTCTGTCTCCATGATTTGGACCAGGTGGATGTACTTCTGCATCAGGACCTCGCGCTCAATGATGATGTCAGAGTAACTACATGTAGAATTGTAAGTGTGGAATGGTGAGTTTAAACCCAGTCGACATGGTACACACTGCACAGTGAACGCCAAAGAAGCATTATGCTCAATGCATATTACCAACAAACATTTAAAAGTAAACACCATAGCATAAATGTATTCACCATCCCTCAGTGTACCTAGAGAGAGAGAGAGAGAGATAACGAGAGAGAGAGGGAGAGATAGAGAGGGAGAGATAACGAGAGAGAGAGGGCGAGATAGAGAGAGAACGTGGGAGGTGTAGAGAGAGCGAGACAGAGAAGTTACAGTAGTGGGGTGAAGAGAGAGAGAAAGTGCTGGATAGAGACAGAGAGAGGAGGGGGGGAGAGAGAGCGAGGCGGAGTGTCGAGGTTAGGGCTGTGATGTAATTACTCTGGTGGGTACGGCACCAGAGTGTGACCTAAATGTGAACTGCTCCAAGCAGAGCTCTTACAAATGGAGCAGACGTGTGGAGAGGGGGTTGTGTGTGTGTGTGTGTGTGTGTGTGTGTGTGTGTGTGTGTGTGTGTGTGTGTGTGTGTGTGTGTGTGTGTGTGTGTTTAGTGTGAGGATCACTACACAGTCACTGTGTGTCTCAGAGCAGAACATGGCATACCGGCTGCCTAGGTGACAGTCAGCTGATGCATTTGCATGTGTGTCATGAGTATAACAAGCAAGCCAGACCGAAATCAGAGCCTAACTCCTATCCTTCCCTTAGCCCCTAGCTGCTACAGTAGCTGCGAGTTCTTAGCCCCCAGGCTCTTGTAAAGAGACGTTGAGGTGCTGTCGTTGGATAGACTCCACCCTCTTACCTGGCCTGTTGGATAGACTCCACCCACTTTTTGCAGTCTGACTCCTCCTCCGTCCGCAGCTCCAGAGGCTTCTGACCGTCATGGCCAAACACCACCAGGAAGTAGTGCTGGAGGAAATAGGAAACCGAAATACTATTACCAGGAAGTAAACAGGAAATAGAATCAACATTTTAAGGTGGTACCAGAGAGGAAGAGGTGAAGTGAGAGGGTCCACTTCTGTCAAAATCTGTCCACGCGAGAATACAAAACAATCCCCACTTGGTCTGCTTATATTGGTCTGCTTAACCTTTTACTGCAGTAGGCTAAATCAGGGTCACACAGAATGTTCTGGAAAGCCACACACACACACACGTAGATGTACACACATTCACAATCCCAGAACTCACATTCCAGTATTAGAAGAATGATTCTGTTTTTGTCTGACTAGTGTTTATCCTTGTTCTTCCTCTGAAAGGAATCCGACAAACACGCAATTTCCTACATGTTAAGCGTTCCCACCACATAAACAATACTCTCATAATATGAAACGTGACTTCATTGTTTAAAAACCTGAGAGAATATTTATTGGGCAAGGAAAGCAGGAAATGTCATCCCAAATGAGCCCTTCTCTTTGTGACTCAATTCCCTGACCAAGAGAACAGAAGAGAGAACAGGAGAGAGGATAGGACAGGAGAGAGAACAGGAGAGGACAGGAGAGAGAACAGGAGAGGACAGGAGAGAGGACAGGAGAGAGGACTGGAGAGAGATCAGGAGAGTGAACAGGAGAGAGGACATGAGAGAGAACAGGAGAGAGAACAGGAGAGAGAACAGGAGAGAGAACAGGAGAGAGAACAGGAGAGAGGACAGGAGAGATAACAGGAGAGGACAGGAGAGAGAACAGGAGAGAGAACAGGAGAGAGAACAGGAGAGAGGACTGGAGAGAGATCAGGAGAGTGAACAGGAGAGAGGACATGAGAGAGAACAGGAGAGAGAACAGGAGAGAGAACAGGAGAGAGAACAGGAGAGAGAACAGGAGAGAGGACAGGAGAGATAACAGGAGAGTGAACAGGAGAGAGAACAGGAGAGAGAACAGGAGAGAGAACAGGAGAGTGAACAGGAGAGAGGACAGGAGAGAGGACAGGAGAGATAACAGGAGAGTGAACAGGAGAGAGGACAGGAGAGATAACAGGAGAGTGAACAGGAGAGAGGACAGGAGAGTGAACAGGAGAGAGAACAGGAGAGAGAACAGGAGATAGGACAGGAGAGAGGACAGGAGGGTGGACAGGAGAGAGGACAGGAGAGATAACAGGAGAGTGAACAGGAGAGAGAACAGGAGAGAGAACAGGAGAGAGAACAGGAGAGAGGACAGGAGAGATAACAGGAGAGTGAACAGGAGAGAGGACAGGAGAGAGGACAGGATAGAGGACAGGAGAGAGGACAGGAGAGAGGACAGGAGAGTGAACAGGAGAGAGGACAGGAGAGAGGACAGGAGAGATAACAGGAGAGTGAACAGGAGAGAGGACAGGAGAGATAACAGGAGAGTGAACAGGAGAGAGGACAGGAGAGAGGACAGGAGAGAGGACAGGAGAGTGAACAGGAGAGAGGACAGGAGAGATAACACGAGAGAGAACAGGATAGAGGACAGGAGAGAGGACAGGAGAGAGGACAGGAGAGAGAACAGGAAAGAGAACAGGAGAGAGAACAGGAGAGTGAACAGGAGAGAGGACAGGAGAGAGGACACGAGAGAATCCTGACTAGAACCAAAACATTTGATCATATTACTCCAGTGCTAGCCTCCCTACACTGGCTTCCTGTTAAGGCAAGGGCTGATTTCAAGGTTTTACTGCTAACCTACAAAGCATTACATGGGCCTGCTCCTACCTATCTTTCCGATTTGGTCCTGCCGTACATACCTACACGTACGCTACGGTCACAAGACGCAGGCCTCCTAATTGTTCCTAGAATTTCTAAGCAAACAGCTGGAGGCAGGGCTTTCTCCTATAGAGCTCCATTTTTATAGAATAGTCTGCCTACCCATGTGAGAGACACAGACTCAGTCTCAACCTTTAAGTCTTTACTGAAGACTTATCTCTTCAGTAGGTCCTATGATTAAGTGTAGTCTGGCCCAGGGGTGTGAAGGTGAACGGAAAGGCTGGAGCAACGAACCGCCCTTGCTGTCTCTGCCTAGCCGGTTTCCCCTCTTTCCACTGGGATTCTCTGCCTCTACCCCTATTACGGGGGCTGAGTCACTGGCTTACTGGTGTTCTTCCATGCCGTCCCTGGGAGGGGTGCGTCACTTGAGTGGGTTGAGTCACTGACGTGGTCTTCCTGTCTGGGTTGGCGCCCCCCCTTGGGCTGTGCCGTGGCGGAGATCTTTGTGGGCTATACTCGGCCTTGTCCCGGGATGGTATGTTGGTGGTTGGAGATATCCCTCCAGTGGTGTGGAGGCTGTGCTTTGGCAAAGTGGGTGGGGTTATATCCTACCTGTTTGGCCCTGTCCGGGGGTTTCATCGGATGGGGCCACAGTGTCTCCTGACCCCTCCTGTCTCAGCCTCCAGTATTTATGCTGCAGTAGTTTATGTGTCGGGGGGCTAGGGTCAGTCTGTCACATCTGGAGTATTTCTCTTGTCTTTTCCGGTGTCCTGTGTGAATTTAAATATGCTCTCTCTAATTCTCTCTTTCTCTTTCTTTCTTTCTCTCTCTCGGAGGACCTGAGCCCTAGGACCATGCCTCAGGACTACCTGGCTTGATGACTCCTTGCTGTCCCCAGTTCACCTGGCCGTGCTGCTGCTCCAGTTCCAACTGTTCTGCCTGCAGCTATGGAACCCTGACCTGTTCACCGGACGTGCTACCTGTCCCAGACCTGTTGTCCCAGACCTGCTGGAACCCTGACCTATTCACCGGACGTGCTACCTGTCCCAGACCTGCTGTTCTCAACTCTCTAGAGACAGCAGGAGCGGTAGAGACACTCTCAAAGATCGGCTATGAAAAAGCCAACTGACACTTACTCTCGTGTTACTGACTTGTTGCACCCTCGACAACTCCTATGATTATTATTATTTGACAATGCTGGTCATTTATGAACATTTGAACATCTAGGCCATGTACTGTTATAATCTCCACCCGGCACAGCCAGAAGAGGACTGGCCACCCCTCATAGCCTGGTTCCTCTCTAGGTTTCTTCCTAGGTTTCGGCCTTTCTAGGGAGTTTTTCCTAGCCACCGTGCTTCTACACCTGCATTGCTTGCTGTTTGGGGTTTTAGGCTGGGTTTCTGTACAGCACTTTGTGACATCAGCTGATGTAAGAAGGGCTATATAAATACATTTGATTTGATTTTGATTTGATTTGAGATAACAGTAGAGTGAACAGGAGAGAGGACAGGAGAGAGGACAGGAGAGAGGACAGGAAAGAGGACAGGAGGGTGAACAGGAGAGAGGACAGGAGAGAGGACAGGAGAGAGGACAGGAGAGAGGACAGGAGAGATGACAGGAGAGAGGACAGGAGAGAGGACAGGAGAGAGAACAGGAGAGAGGACAGGAGAGAGGACAGGAGAGAGAACAGGAGAGAGGACAGGAGAGAGAACAGGAGAGAGGACAGGAGAGAGGACTGGAGAGAGAACAGGAGAGAGGACAGGAGAGTGAACAGGAGAGAGGACAGGAGAGAGGACTGGAGAGAGAACAGGAGAGTGAACAGGAGAGAGGACAGGAGAGAGGACAGGAGAGTGGACAGGAGAGAGAACAGGAGAGAGGACAGGAGAGTGAACAGGAGAGAGAACAGGAGAGAGGACAGGAGATAGGACAGGAGAGAGGACAGGAGGGTGGACAGGAGAGTGGACAGGAGAGTGGACAGGAGAGTGGACAGGAGAGTGGACAGGAGAGTGGACAGGAGAGAGAACAGGAGAGAGAACAGGAGAGAGGACATGAGAGAGAACAGGAGAGTGAACAGGAGAGAGGACAGGAGAGAGGACAGGAGGGAGGACAGGAGAGAGTACAGGAGAGAGGACAGGAGAGAGGACAGGAGAGAGAACAGGAGAGAGGACAGGAGAGAGAACAGGAGAGAGGACAGGAGAGAGGACAGGAGAGAGGACAGGAGAGAGGACAGGAGAGAGGACAGGAGAGAGAACAGGAGAGAGACAGGAGAGAGGACAGGAGAGGACAGGAGAGAGGACAGGAGAGAGGACAGGAGAGAGGACAGGAGAGAGAACAGGAGAGTGAACAGGAGAGAGGACAGGAGAGAGGACAGGAGAGTGAACAGGAGAGAGGACAGGAGAGAGGACAGGAGAGAGAACAGGAGAGTGAACAGGAGAGAGGACAGGAGAGAGGACAGGAGAGAGGACAGGAGAGAGGACAGGAGAGAGGACAGGAGAGTGAACAGGAGAGAG
>NC_042979.1:12115781-12200781 GCF_901001165.1 Salmo trutta
CGACTTTCCCGTAGCGGATCCTCTGTTTGGACCACCACCCAGGACAATGGATCGGATCCCAGCAGGCGACCAAAAACAACGACGTCGTAGAAGAAGGGGCAGACGGAGCGGTCTTCTGGTCAGGCTCCGTAGACAGGCACATCGCGCACCGCTCCCGAGCATACTACTCGCCAATGTCCAGTCTCTTGACAACAAGGTAGACGAAATCCGAGCAAGGGTAGCATTCCAGAGAGACATCCGAGACTGTAAAGTTCTTTGTTTCACGGAAACATGGCTCACTCGAGACACGCTATCTGAGTCGATACAGCCACCTGGTTTCTTCACGCATCGCGCCGACAGAAACAAGCATCTCTCTGGTAAAAAGAAGGGTGGGGGTGTATGCCTTATGATTAACGAGACGTGGTGTGATCATAAAAACATACAGGAACTCAAGTCCTTTTGCTCACCTGACTTAGAATTCCTCATAATCAAATGCCGACCGCATTATCTACCAAGAGAATTCTCTTCAATTATAATCACAGTCGTGTATATCTCCCCCCCCCCAAGCAGACACATCGACGGCCCTGAAAGAACTTCATTGGACTCTATGTAAACTAGAAACCACATATCCTGAGGCTGCATTTATTGTAGCCAGGGATTTTAACAAGGCTAATCTGAAAACAAGGCTCCCCAAATTCTAGCAGCATAGAATTTGTGCTACCAGGGCTGGTAAAACCCTAGACCACTGTTATTCTAACTTCTGCAACGCATATAAGGCCCTCCCCCGCCCTCCCTTTGGAAAAGCTGACCACGACTCCATTTTGTTGCTCCCAGCCTATAGACAGAAGCTAAAACAGGAAGCTCCCGCCCTCAGGTCTGTTCAACGCTGGTCCGACCAATCGGATTCCACGCTTCAAGATTGCTTCGATCACGTGGACTGGGATATGTTCCGCATTGCTGCGAACAACAACATTGACGAATACGCTGACTCGGTGTGCGAGTTCATTAACAAGTGCATCGGTGATGTCGTACCAACAGCGTCTATTAAAACATTCCCCAACCAGAAACCGTGGATTGATGGCAGCATTCGTGCAAAACTGAACGCGCGAACCACTGCTTTTAATCAGGGCAAAGTGTCCGGAAACATGACCGAATACAAACAGTGTAGCTACTCCCTCCGCAAGGCAATCAAACAAGCTAAGCGTCAGTACAGAGACAAAGTGGAGTCGCAATTCAGCGGCTCAGACACGAGAGGTATGTGGCAGGGTCTACAGTCAATCACGGACTACAAAAGAAAAATCAGCCCCGTCACGGATCACGATGCCTTGCTCCCAGACAGACTAAACAACTTTTTTGCTCGCTTTGAGGACAGTACAGTGCCACTAACACGGCCCGCTACCAAAACCTGCGGGCTCTCCTTCACTGCAGCCAACGTGAGTAAAACATTTAAACGTGTTAACCCTCGCAAGGCTGCAGGCCCAGACGGCATCCCCGGCCGCGTCCTCAGAGCATGCGCCGACCAGCTGGCTGGTGTGTTTACGGACATATTCAATCAATCCTTATCCCAGTCTGTTGTCCCCACATGCTTCAAGAGGGCCACCATTGTTACTGTTCCCAAGAAAGCTAAGATAAATGACTACCGCCCTGTAGCACTCACTTCCGTCATCATGAAGTGCTTTGAGAGACTAGCCAAAGACCATATCACCTCCACCCTACCTAACACCCTAGACCCACTCCAATTTGCTTACCGACCCAATAGGTCCACAGACGACGCAATCGCCATCACACTGCACACTGCCCTAACCCATCTGGACAAGGGGAATACCTATGTAAGAATGCTGTTCATTGATTACAGCTCAGCATTTAACACCATAGTACCCTCCAAACTCGTCATTAAGCTTGAGACCCTGGGTCTAGACCCCGCCCTGTGCAACTGGGTCCTGGACTTCCTGACGGGCCGCCCCCAGGTGGTGAGGGTAGGTGACAACATCTCCACCCCGCTGATCCTCAACACTGGGTCCCCACAAGGGTGCGTTCTCAGCCCTCTCCTGTACTCCATGTTCACCCATGACTGCGTGGCCATGCACGCATCCAACTCAATCATCAAGTTGCAGACGACACTACAGTGGTAGGCTTGATTACCAACAGCGACGAGACGGTCTACTGGGGAGGAGGTGAGGGCCCTCGGAGTGTGGTGTCAGGAAAATAACCTCACACTCAATGTCAACAAAACAAAAGAGATGATCATGGACTTCAGGAAACAGCAGAGGGAGCAACCCCCTATCTACATTGATGGTACAGTAGTGGAGAGGGTGGAGAGTTTTAAGTTCCTCGGCGTACACATCACGGACAAACTGAAATGGTCCACCCACACAGACAGCGTGGTGAAGAAGGCGCAGAAGCGCCTCTTCAACCTCAGGAGGCTGAAGAAATTCGGCTTGTCACCAAAAACACTCACAAACTTTTACAGATGCACAATCGAGAGCATCCTGTCGGGCTGTATCATCGCCTGGTACGGCAGCTGCTCCGCCCATAACCGGAAGGCTCTCCAGAGGGTAGTGAGGTCTGCACAACGCATCATCGGGTGCAAACTACCTGCCCTCCAGGACACCTACACCACCCGATGTCACAGGAAGGCCAAAAAGATCATCAAGGACAGCAACCACCCGAGCCCTGCCTGTTCACCCCGCTAACATCCAGAAGGTGAGGTCAGCACAGGTGCATCAAAGCTGGGACCGAGAGACTGAAAAACAGCTTCTATCTCAAGGCCATCAGACTGTTAAACAGCCATCACTAACATTAAGTGGCTGCTGCCAACATACTGACTCAACTCAAGCCACTTTAATAATGGGAAAATTGATGTAATCAATTTATCACTTGCCACTTTATATTATTTATTTTAGATAATGTTTACATAACCTACATTATTCATCTCATATGTATATACTCTACGCTATACCATCTACTGCATCTTGCCATCTTGATGTATTAGATGTATCACTAGCCACTTTAAACAATGCCACTTTATATAATGTTTACTTACCCTACAATACTCATCTCATATGTATATACTGTACTCTATACCATCTACTGCATCCTGCCTATGCCGTTCGGCCATCACTCATTTATATATTTTTATGTACATATTCGTATTCATTCCTTTACACTTGTGTGTATAAGGTAGTTGTTGTGGAATTGGTAGATTACTTGTTAGATATTACTGCATGGTCAGAACTAGAAGCACAAGCATTTCGCTACACTTGCATTAACGCCTGCTAACCATGTGTATGTGACAAATACATTTGATTTGATTTGATTTTGATGTTTTTCAGCGGCAAGGACTGGGAGACTAGTCAGGATCGACGGAAAGATGAACAGAGCAAAGTACAGAGAGATCCTTGATGAAAACCTGCTCCAGAGTGCTCAGGACCTCAGACTGGGGTGAAGGTTCACCTTCCAACAGGACAACGACCCTAAGCACACAGCCAAGATGGTGTGTGCAACGCCAGGGTTGTGGGTTCTATTCCCACGGGGGGCCAGTACAAAAAAGAAAAATGGAATGTATGCATTCACTGCTGTAAGTCGCTCTGGATAAGAGCGTCTGCTAAATGACTAAAATGTAAATGTAAATGACGCAGGAGTGGCATTGGGACAAGTCTCTGAATGTCCTTGAGTGGCCCAGCCAGAGCCCGGACTTGAACCCAATTGAACATCTCTGGAGAGACCTGAAAATAGCTGTGCAGCAACGCTCCAGATCCAAACTGACAGAGCTTGAGAGGCTCTGCAGAGAAGAATGGGAGAAACTCCCCAAATACAGGTGTGCCAAGCTTGGAGCGTCATACCGAAGAAGACTCGCTGTAATCGCTTCCAAAGGTGCTTCAACAAAGTACTGAGTAAAGGGTCTGAATACTTATGTAAATGTTTTTGCTTTGTTATTGTGGGGTATTGTGTGTAGATTGATGAGGGGGGAAAATGATTGAATCCATTTTAGAATAAGGCTGTAACGTAACAAAATGTGAAAAAAGTGAAGGGGTCTGAATAATTTCTGAATGCACTGTAGTACACATATTCACAGTGCCGAGATGGAACATTTTAATCTTGAACTGGTTTATGGATCACTCAGCTGCCTCCTCTTCATTTTCAATCAGTTATGGACATCAGATCTTCATGGGCAGTACAGTATGAAATAAGTCCACGCATTAGGTGAAAACAAGAGTAAAGCTAAATTAAAGCAGTCCTTGATATTATTAGAAATCTATGTGCCCTACTACATGGCTCATTAGCTCATAGTCTGCCGTTTTCTTCCCTTCAAAAAAACTGTCGCATCCCGCCTCCTCTCTCAATGCATTGTCAATCTCAAACACTTTCCATGGGAAATGAATTCCATTATTAAACATGCCACACTTCAGAAATTTCTATTACTGAGAGCAGCATGAGGAGAAGTGAGGAAAGGAGAGGAGAGAAAGTAGACTAATGAACGCTCAGGCTAATGCATGAATATTGCATTAGGCCAAGAAAGTAATCACGGCTGGTAACTCAAAAGTCAAGTGTCTCGAGGCCCATTTCTAAACATGACTTCTGGCCAGATGGCCATTGAAGACAACACATTACTTTATGAAATGTATTTAGAATTCATGCCACTTTGAAGAATTGAAATGTGGAAATGGGGTAAATTTTTAGACAACAACACAAGGCTGCCCCTTCACCTACTGTAGTTGAGAGGATTAGTAGGCGTAATTCTAGGTTACTGTAAAAGTGCATAATCATTTTTGAATTGTATTTAGTTATTTTATTTAACCTTTATTTAACATGAGCTAATGCCATAATATCTGGAAATATAATAATTTGCTTCATTACCAGCAACATTTTATTTCAGACTGAGAATTATTTCCATTATCATGCAATTTACCATGAGGGTTGAACACATTGAAAAGAACGTCATGGTAAATTGAATATCTTTTGGGAAATTGGAAATGCACATTCCCAGAGGATATCAGTTTTCAAGCACATACGTTTGTTAATTTCCACATTCCCTGTTTTTCTAATATTCTGCCGACCTGAGCACTATTTTCAGTTGATATAAAATGTCCCCTGTCGCCACAGAGCCATGAGTCGAAGAGGAAAAGAGCTCAATGCAATTTATATTTTACACGTAGAGTTTGATCGCTCTGTCATCGCCTCAGGGTCCAAAACTGCCACTCTCTCTTTCCCTCACACATGCTCACACGCTCACACACACACGCTCACATGCACACGCACACGCACACACACACACACACACACACACACACACACACACACACACACACACACACACACACACACACACACACACACACACACACACACACACACACACACACGCACACACACACTCTGCACGAGAAGGTGTCAACCCACTTGGGTTGCATGCCTTAACTGCTTCTTGGTAAGTGACAGAGATTAGAAGAATGGTTACATGGTGCAAGGATACCAGGAAGGGTTGGGTTTGATTTGGATGTTTTAATAAATACGTTTTCTGAAGGGAAGCTATGTTCTTTTTAGCCCAAGGATAGGTTAGTAAAACACACTACAATCAAATAGGAACGAAATAAAACGTATGACTGCAGCAGTCTGCTAATCTTCCATCAACAATAACAAGGGCCTTGAGACAAATAAAGACAGCATGAACCATAGCCAACAAACTCAAATTGGAAGATACTTGAGGGTGGAGAGAGAGGGAGACAGTCAGAGGCAGGGTTGACGGGCGGTGTGTCAGTGTGGAACATACTCATGAGTGTAATGGATGAAATGGTCAAGACAGGGTGTTATTTATTGTACACATCTGCCTGTGTTGAGGGAGACAAGACTGAGGGAGTCTGGGTAGTAATCTGCTGCCTCCATGAATACTCATCATGGTGATTCCAGAATGATTTACGATAAGGCTGGCTGAGGCGCGGGACAAATGACCTTCACACACAGTTTTCGGACATCAGTGGGTTGCGATCTCTATATCATGTTCCACTGTCCTCCCCCCGGACCCTCCGCACATGTACGCGTGTATGTGTGTGTGTCTGTGTATGTGTGCATGTACGTAAGTGAGTATGAGAGAAAGGGCGAGAAAGAGAGAGAGGAAAAGAGCGATATGAGGGTGGGGGTGTTGAGTAAAACATTTGAGCTTGGCCTCAGGGGAGGTATGGCTGGTGTGCGGTATATGTGTGTGTGTGTGTGTGTGTGTCTGTCTGTCTGTCTGTTTGTGTGTGTGTGTGTGTGTGTCTGTCTGTGTGTGTGTTTGTGCACATGGTGTGACAATTATAAATGAACTTCTCTCCACAGACAGCACAGTGAGGCGGCGTATGAGTGGCACAGGAAAATATATTTAATTTCCATCTCAAAATGAGTCATAATCAAAAATCACATTCACATTCTGGCAGCCACACCATCTGCTATCTACTGAACCATTACTCAGACTGCATCACCAGGAGCCGGACACGTAACGGATTAGCATAATTGGGTTCTCACATCAGTTTCTGATTTAAATCAAACCACATATTAAACATTTATAATCAATCCATCATTATCAAATCTTACTGTATTTGTAATTTGGCTGTTTGCGTTATATACGTTTCATTTGACTTCTGATTTGGTGTGAGTGGAGGGTTCCATCGGTCTCTTTCATATCCTGCATCTGTAAAGTAGCCCTGACCAGCGAGGGTGTTACCTCTGTTTTGTCAGACTGTTTCCAGGTGTTTCTGATGCTTTTGCCTAAACTGACTAGATGTGTGTGTCTCTGGCTGCGTTTACACAGGCAGTCTAATTCAGATCTTTGATGTTAGTTTCTCTTCAGCAATGAGTCTGCATCTGAGTACTTCCCCTACGATTTCTAGAATGGAAATATGTTCTAGATCGTTTGATTGGTCCCAGAAAACAATGGGTTGGGCCAAAGCCAGAACATTTAAAACATTTATAATTGGCTTTGATACTAGGATGGGTTAGAGATGAGCCAATCACTGTTGTTTTGTACAACAGCTCTCATTATGATGTCACCACGATGGACTTCTACAATGACAGTCTCTGACTGAAGTACATAGCGAACATAGTGCAGTGGAAGAATTCCGTTTGAGTCGTCAGGCATGCAGATTGTGAAAGTGTGTGTGTTTGTGTGAGTGTGTATGGCATCAGTATGCATGTGTGCACGTGTTATGTGTGAGTGTGTGTATGTGTGTGTGTGTTGGGGTTTCAGTGTAAGAATGTGTGAGTGTGTGGGTATAGAGTCAGTGCAGGAGAGTTAGTGCAAAATAGGAAGTCTCAGTAAAAGCAAGCATACCTGTCTGTTTGTGTGTGTGTGTCTCTGAATGTGTGTGTTCGTGTGTGTGTGTTGTGTGTGTGTGTGTGTGAGAGAGAGAGAGAGAGAGAGAGTGCTAACACTGCCAGTATAGTGACTAGCTGTGCATCACCGCTAGGAGACTCCTTCCAGAGGTCCTCAGCCCGGACCAGGTGTCGTAAATGAGATTGATCCATAATAGAGGCACTAGTGAGCAGTTTCACACCCAGGTAGTAGAGTAGCCTACACGACCTGGCAGTAACTCAATCTCCTTTTCCCCTGACACCTCCAGTATATTTTAATCTTTCTAATAGCATTGCCTGGCGCTGGGAGATCTGTGCGTTCTATTTGTCAGGCCTTTTTACTGGGAGCACCTGACACTCAGGTCCACAGATCATGAACCCAATTAAGCAAGACAATTTGTGTTACATTTATCTTGACCAGACTGTGCTGTTATTGGTTCTGGGCTTGTCAGTCCCCACCTTTATCAATTCCAAGTGGTGCCCCTTGGGTAGTGAGAGGGCCAGCGCCATCCAGGTTATTGTCCCATTGATTTATGTCCCTCATCATGCCAAAGATTAGGACTCACTGGCCATAGACAGCCTGCTGAGAGACGACCACTACCTACTGGTAGTAGAATATAAACTACTGTCCCATTATATTCTCTCTTTATACCCTCTGTTGACAGAGTTATGATAGAGAAAGACATACTGTGCTGGGACTACAAGGAGGAGGATGACCTTGAAAGAATTACTCTAAATGGCAAAATATGGCAACCCAAGCACCATATAGACAATGGCACAATGACATTTACATTTACATTTAAGTCATTTAGCAGACGCTCTTATCCAGAGCGACTTACAAATTGGTGTAGGGCCTGATCAGAGCCTGAAGGTACGGAGGTGCCGTTCCCCTCACAGCTCCGTAGGCAAGCACCATGGACTTGTAGCGGATGCGAGCTTCAACTGGAAGCCAGTGGAGAGAGCGGAGGAGCGGGGTGACGTGAGAGAACTTGGGAAGGTTGAACACCAGACGGGCTGCGGCGTTCTGGATGAGTTGTAGGGGTTTAATGGCACAGGCAGGGAGCCCAGCCAACAGCGAGTTGCAGTAATCCAGACGGGAGATGACAAGTGCCTGGACTAGGACCTGCGCCGCTTCCTGTGTGAGGCAGGGTCGTACTCTGCGAATGTTGTAGAGCATGAACCTACAGGATCGGGTCACCGCCTTGATGTTAGTGGAGAACGACAGGGTGTTGTCCAGGGTCACGCCAAGGTTCTTAGCACTCTGGGAGGAGGACACAAGGGAGTTGTCAACCGTGATGGTGAGATCATGGAACGGGCAGTCCTTCCCCGGGAGGAGGAGCAGCTCCGTCTTGCCGAGGTTCAGCTTGAGGTGGTGAGCCGTCATCCACACTGATATGTCTGCCAGACATGCAGAGATGCGATTCGCCACCTGGTTATCAACCTGCGGTTGCCAGTATCTTTTTGGAATCTTTAATTATTGGTCAGGTAATACAATGTCCTAATTTCAAATCCAATCAGAAATGAGTTATTTTTTTTACAAATGAAAATAGTAGAGTAGACTATAACGGTGGTGCTGCAGAGCCCGGTCCTGGAACAGAGTGAGGACATTAACACCAGCATGCCTGTCATTTTTCACCCTCTCTTTGATTGAGGCATGACAGCTGGAATTACAATAGCTGGGCACTGGCTCATGCATACTGAAGTTATTTAACAAATATTAAAATAGTGTACAGTATAGAGCTGGGGAGTGAATGATGGCACTGTCCCATTTCAAACCTGTCACTGACAGATCACTCCAGATTACTCCTTCAGACCCCATGACTTTTTCCACATTTTGTTACGTTACAGCCTTATTCTAAAATGTATTAAATTAAATGTTTTCTTCATCAATCTACACACAATACCCCATAATGACAAAGTAAAAACAGGTTTTTAGAAATATTGCACATTAATAAAAAATAAAAACAGAAATTCATTATTTCCATAAGTATTCAGACCCTTTGCTATGAGACTCAAAATTGAGCATAACTCAAGTGCATCCTGTTTCCATTGATCATCCTTGAGATGTTTCTACAACTTGATCGGAGTCCACCTGTTGTAAATTCAATTGATTGGACATGATTTGGAAAGGCACACACCTGTCTATATAAGGTCGCACAGTTGACAGTGCATGTCAGAGCAAAAACCAAGCCATGGGGTCGAAGAAATTGTCTGTAGAGCTCCGAGACATGATTGTGTCAAGGCACAAATCTGGGGAAGGGTACCAAAAAATGTCTACAGCATTGAAGGTCCCCAAGAACACATTGGCCTCCTTCATTTTTAAATGGAATAAGTTAGGAATCACCAAGACTCTTCCTAGAGCTGGCCACCCGGTCAAACTGAGCAATCGGGCGAGAAGGGCCTTCGTCAGGGAGGTGACCAAGAACCCGATGGCCACTCTGACAGAGCTCCAGAGTTCCTCTGTGGAGATGGGATAAACTTCCAAAAGGACAACCATCTCTGCAGCACTCTACCAATCAGGCCTTTATGGTAGAGTGGCCAGACAGAAGCCACTCTTCAGTAACAGCCACATGACAGCCCGCTTGGAGTTTGCCAAAAGGCACCTAAAAGATCTCTGGTCTGATGAAACCAAGATTGAACTCTTTGTCCTGAATGCCAAATGCTCTGCACCTTTTTCTTCCTCTAATGGGTACTATGGTAAAACCTTTAAAAAAAGGTGAATAACTAAACAAAGGATCTGTAATTCCTCACAATTAGCAATTCCCCCAATGACTGAGAGCTTGGGACTACCTTCTCATACCCGGTCAATTACAATTGTATGAGGCGAGGGGAATGTAGAGGAGAACCACTCGTCTGAGCCCATAATAGCTAACCTCTGCTGATGCTGTTGTCACAGTAGGCAAACCTCATTTAAATAGCATGACATAACTAACATTATTCTCCATAAGGACATGCAGTGCGTGATTTATAGAGCACATGCAAAGACTGGCTTTTATTTAAAGAAATCGCTGACATAATGAACTTGGAGGAGTCATTTTTGCCTTTCATCAACACATATTAGTGCTTACAACTACGCTACCCCATGCAGTCACACACGGCTCCCCACATTACCAGTCTGTTCCATTAGAGAATTTTTTTTCTACTTATTAATGTCCCAGTGACATCATTAATAGGGTGTGATGGTCCGTTCAGTTCTTTTCCCTCTCCGTGTACTACCCTGGGCCTTGGGCCCTCCCTCTGCATGCGTTCCTGTCTCTCTCACCTTCTGGAGGGGGGAGTCGCATGTCATTACAATCTAGTCAATAGTGGTTTGCTTGTGGCTTTATTCTGGTCATAGAAATATACTCTATTGGACAACTTTCAAAATGGGAAAGAAGATAAACACTGTCCTCTGGACTGTGCCACTGCGTTGTGCAATTGTCAGAATAAATTGTAGGTAAGAAAAACTTGTATTCGTGGACAACTTCTAAACCTACAGTAATATGTGTGTAGGGAATATGAGGGATTTCCATGTCTGGATGCTGCTGGCGTAGAAGGAAATGCATCCTGGCATGCAGACCCAGGTAATCACAGCCCCCATCAAACCAATCACAGACTCATTCAGAAGAGCCATGTACTCTACGCAACACCGTCAAATGAATGATCACACATGATTCGTTCCTTCATTGAGAAAGTAAATAACACACACACACACACACACACACACACACTCACAAAAACACATTAACAGAGAGACCCATCTGGTCGCCGTGGTAGCATAGCACTCATCGGACCCTGATTTCATTATCTCAGCGTGTTCCCACCGTGACCTGAAGAAAAATGACATCTGATTTACCTCAAGATCAATTTGTATGTAAATCAGAAAGAAAACTGGAGGGCAATAGAGAGATGGCGTTATGAAAGCTGTTTCCAAGTGCGCGAGCGGGTTTTGTGGGTTTGGTTCAGGCAGCCCGGCGGTCCCCACAGAGAAAGGCTAATGGAGCTGATTTAGGTAATGGGAACCCTTGGGCCAAGGGGGCGGATCTCAGTAGGGGAGCCCAAAGTACAAAACATACTTTCACACCTTGTTCTAAGCCATCCTGTTAATGTCAGAGTCATTCAAATCACATTATTTTTCATTTCATGTGCTTTTAAATAGTTGCCATTATAGCACCATTAGGATTTCTTTTCTCAGAAGTTGTTGGAAGGATAACTGTCATTCTAGATATTAGAACAATGTTCTGACAGCTGGCACATATTCTCATCATAACTCACTCAAATTCTTGACATACAGCAATGCAACTGTATTTACATAGTAATGTCTCTTTACGTAACGAAAAATGATTAAGGCGCATACTGATGTCTTGTCTAAATTCTTACCTGAGATGACATCACATCGTAGCATCATAACATAGTAATTCCATGGACCCTGCTTTTAGACACACACTGTGCACAGCCTCTCTGGCCAGCCCTGCTAGCCATCAATGTGCCTTTGAAATATCCCATCTAGCCGGAGAGATTATATTTTATCTGGAGATGATAAATGGATGTTCTGCCTCGCACATATTCCAGCCAATTTCCTCCTCTTTGATTTCGGACCAAATTTCTCATAAATCGAATGGATCACACAGGACGTGTCACTCTGCGCCCAGAGTAGGGAGGCCTCAGCTCCTCACATCCTCCCCAGATTCCCACTCCATCCGCACGATTCAGCAGCTTCCCTTTAGAAGTCAGCAGAGCCCCCTCCTCAACTAAGTCTCTACTGATATACCTGCACTATATGAAGCAATACCCTCAGGCAGCCTCGGCAAGAACAAAAGGTCAAATACAGGAAAATAGACACACATTGTGAACATCACCGTTGAGGCAATATAATAACATGAGATTTGGCAGTGTGCATTCTTGTTTGTTTTCCCCAATGGATAATGCTTTTCGTGTGTGTCAGAAGATGCAGAAGAAGCAGGCCGCCCATTGACTGCATTACTGCCAGGACTATTGGGTATGAAGACAGTGTTCATGGATTCATATGAATCGTTGCTAAAAGCCACAACCAATGGTAAAACTAACTCTGGATTTGATTAGTGTCCGGCTAATGTTTGCCTTAAGTGGTCAGGGAGAGTGGCTGTAGTGGAGCGTGGGGCCAAGGGGAGGGGCTAGTAGGCACTTGTTTATGCAGCTGACCTTGACAACTGATGTCTTCTGACTAATAGGTGAGACAGGTAATCAATATCTATACTGCATGCCTTTTGTCTCTGTTTAGATCAATATGACTGGGAGTGGTTAGTTACTAATTTGTACATTACAACAGAGGGAGAATTATAATCAGATTGCAGTGTCTTAGGGCCTATTGTTCAAAAGAGAAATATGGAGGGGAATAAACACTTTAAAAATCATTTATTTTTTGTAAATGTTGTGTAAATTATTCTGCACACACACTGGGGCGAACACACACAGACATGCCTTAAAATTGGCATCAAATATGGGCTTGCGACTGTCATGCGAAATTGCATTTATAAATTATGGTCGAGGGTAGTTTAATTTTATCTGCAGACCAAAACGGGCTAACCAGCCAATCAGAGGCTGCCAATCCCAGTGACACAGGAATAAAAAAGCTCTTTGTGTTATTAGATGGCTATATCATCTATGGCTGACACAGCTAATGAATATGACAATGACTGCATTACTCACAAAATGGGCCTTCCATTTGTAAGCATTACTCACAAAATGGGCCTTCCATTTCTAAGTGAAACAGTGGCTACCTTCCTGTCGCTCCTGATGACAGTGCTCTGTTATGGTCCCAGCTATGGTCCCAGCATGGCTTCTGGGCAATAGAAACCATCACACAGGCATAATAACAAATGAATCATGCAATGCTAATTTGTTAGCATAAAACGATAAACCAAAATTCCCAACAAAATGAAATATCCCAGAAGCGATCCCAAGTGTCGATCTACAAGTACCATAATAAAGAGATGCAGATATTACAGACAATGTCCCTTTTATTTGCTAAGTTTAAAAGACATAGCAATTGGTGTAAATAGCCAGTCACATATAATGGCAAACATAAACCAAACTGCAGGCCAATCTCAGGTCCACTGGGTGCTATGGCACTAAGAGATCCCCTTTCCTATTGTTCCAGTGGCGTTGTACCATGCAATTGAGACAGAAGGGGTACTTTCCAATTTTAATAGAGGAGAAAACTACAGGGAATATAGCTGGGACCAAGAGACAGGTTCACAGGGTCCACTTTCCCTCCATTTGAGCCTTTCTGGTGCACAACTTGGTCCATTTTTACACCCAATACAGAGGGGGTAAGCTATGGGCCATCAAACATACATTAGCATCATTTCATCAGTGCAGTTTTGCACAGTACACCACCTGGGCGCACGGAGGATACTATACAGAACAGTACACCTTTCTGTGTTTGAGTAAGTAGATCGTTAACACAAATGCACCAAACATTACTAAACCAGAAGCACTACATTGTATCTCTATGCAGCATATGAGGACATTGATGCTGGGACATTGTTAGGACCATAAAGTATAAATGCACCCTGAACCATGTCTTCCTCAACCCATTAACCCCCTCACGTGCTTCACTCTCCTCTCCTTCTCTCCTCTCCTACAACTGTACCCAAGGCACTAGGGTTTAATGACTCCTCTCCTCTCCTTCTCTCCTCTCCTCCAACCCTACCCATTGCACTAGGGTTTAATGGCTCCTCTCCTCTCGGCTAAATGGAGCAAGGCACAGGCCAGCACACACACTGGGCTCTGCTGGAGAGAAAGCTGGAGGACTCTTGATGACCTGTTTCATTTTTATATCTTCCATAAATTACTCCGTTAACATCTCCATAAAGGCTTTACTAAAGGCATAGGATGTTCAGCGAAGGCATGGCAACATCTGCTTCTGGAGATAGAGGTCAGCGAGGCTTTGGTTCCACTTCACAGGGGGTCTAGAGTTTCCGTAGACCCAACGTCTGTCTCTGAACTGACTGGGTGACATGGAGTGAAACTCTGGAAGAAACTATATTTCATATGAAATGGATGACATAAAATTGAACAGATGAAATGGAATTTAGTTTACTGGTATTCTCAAGTAAGAGCCCTACTGTGAGTGTGTGGAAGTCTCAAGCAGTGTGCTTCATGATGGAGTTAGTAAGTAAACATTAGGGCAAGGATATTAGGCCATTTAGATATGGACTGAGTTGAAACCTCCATGAAGAGATGGAATGCTTTTCCATTTATTAAGAACAATATGAAGTCAATAATAATGCCATTATGGCGTTCCTGCTCCAAAGTAGCATTTTACATAACTACAGCAATCTCAAGATTGAAAGTATAAAAGGTAAAAGGATACTGTTGTAAAAAATACATGTTATAAGAAATGTTCGTAGAAAGAGGTCAAAGAAGGACAAGGAGTACTGTAATTAGCTTGTACTGTAGAGATCAGATAAAAACACACTGTTCAAACTTCATTCTAAAGCAATCTCAGAGATCAAATGTAGACAACGGAAAACAAAGACCCAAAACACAAATAGCATAGTGCATACATTACCTTTTTTCCCCCCCTCAACACTCCAAATAAATCATCCCTCAAACAGTTCTGACAATCACCCCTGTGGGGGCTAGATAATATTATGGAAAAGGAACTCCATCTAAGTAGCCCACTTCTTCACTCCTTTTCTCCCCAAACTGAGTGATCTAATTATTGCATGTTAAATGAGCATCTGGTAAATGGTGCGTATAATGATGCGCTTGCACTGAATTAAGTGCCTGCCTGTCCTGCTGCAGGGGCTAACACACAAATTGGCCTTCTCCTGTTCTATCCGCCTCCTTCTACCTCCTCCTTCCATTCCTCCTGCCATCAGTCTTGTTCTCCATCCCTGATGTGGGCAAAGGCAGGGTGGGTACCCTCTCGGAGGGAGAGGGAGACGCCCCGGGTCCTGTATGGATTAATGAAAGCAGGCCTCAAATAGTTTTGGTCCATAATCCACCACTGTTGGGGGCATTCAGAGGAAATAGCAACTTAATAATGAATCAAAGATAAATGTGAAATTCAACTATAATTCAATTGTTATTTTAGTGCATACATGTAGGCCACATTGTAGTCAGTTTAGTATAATTCAGTAAATGTAAGTATTGTGTTCTATTGTTTGAATGTTCTCTCGTCTAAATGGGTACATGGGGGTCTGTCTGTAGGTCACAATGTGCTCTGATGGGGTTTTCTTTCCCTTTTTTAATACACACCCTTGAAACCCTTTTCATGTTCGGTTTTGTTCGAGGCTTTTAAACTTTTGGTATTCCCTCTCATACATAAACCAAAATATATTAAACCGAAACATCTTGCCCATCTTTTATAGTACAGTTATTTTCTACTGAGACTTTCTCCAAGTATTATTCACTCTCTGTCGAGGTATTACTGACCCTGGTCTTGGGTGACTTGCATCAGACTACTGGTTTCAACACTGTGTGTTGGCTAATGGCAAGACAGAACAGCAGCGTCTGGTAAGACACGGGGCGGGGGCCTTTGAATTTATGCAAAGAACAGCTGGTGCGCGATATCTAAGGAAGTCTCAAAGTTTTGCTCGCCTGAGTAGCTCATGATAAGCTGTAGACCACACTATCTACCTAGAGAGTTTTCATCTGTATTTTTTGTAGCTGTCTACATACCACCACAGAGCAAAGTTGGCACTAAAACCGCACTCAATGAGATGTATTCCGCCATAAGCAAACAGGAAAATGCTCATCCGGAGGCGACGCTCCTGGTGGCCTGTGACTTTAATGCAGGGAAACTTAAATCAGTTTTACCGAATTTCTATCAGCATGTGCCACCAGAGGGAAAAAAATTGTAGAACACCTTTACTCCACACACAGAGACGAGTACAAAGCTCTCCCTCGCCCTCCATTTGGCAAATCTGACCATAACTCTATCCTCCTGATTCCTGCTTACAAGCAAAGATTTAAGCAGAAAGCACCAGTGACTCGGTCTATAAAAAAAGTGGTCAGATGAAGCAGATGCTAAACTACAGGACTGTTTTGCTAGCACAGACTGGAATATGTTCCGGGATTCTTCTGATGGCATTGAGGAATACAACACATCAGTCACTGGCTTTATCAATGAGTGCAACAAGGATGTCGTCCCAACAGTGACTGTACGTACATACCCCAACCAGAAGCCTTGGATTACAGGATACATTTACATCGAGCTTAAGGGTAGAGCTGCCGCTTTCAAGGAGCGGGACTCTAACCCGGAAGCTTATAAGAAATCTCTCTATGCCCTCCGACGAACCATCAAACAGGCAAAGCATCAATACAGGACAAAGACCGAATCGTACTACACCGGCTCTGATGCTTGTCGGATGTGGCAGGGCCTGCAAACTATTACAGAGTACAAAGGGAAGCACAACCGAGAGCTGCCCAGTGACACGAGCCTACCAGACGAGCTAAATAACTTCTATGCTCGCTTTGAGGCAAGTAACACTGAAACATGCAATGAGAGCATCAGCTGGTCCGGATGAATGTGTGATCACGCTCTCCGCAGCCGATGTGAGTAAGACCTTTAAACAGGTCAACATTCACAAGGCCGCTGGGCAGATTACCAGGACGTGTACTGCGAGCATGCGCTGACCAACTGGCAAGTGTCTTCACTAACATTTTCAACCTCTTGCTGTCTGAGTCTGTAATACCAACATGTTTCAAGCAGACCACCATAGTCCATGTGCCCAAGCAATCACGTCTGTAGACATGAAATGCTTTGAAAGGCTGGTCATGGCTCACATCAACACTATTATCCCAGAAACCCTAGACCCACTCCAATTTGCATACCGCACCAACAGATCCACAGATGATGCAATCTCTATTGCACTCCACACTGCCCTTTCCCACCTGGGCAAAAGGAACACCTATGTGAGAATGCTATTCATTGACTTCAGCTCATTGTTCAACACCATAGTGTCCTCAAAGCTCATCACTAAGCTAAGGACCCTGGGACTAAAGACCTCCCTCTGCAACTGGATCCTAGACTTCCTGACGGGACGCCCCCAGGTGGTAAGGGTAGGTAACAACACATCCGCCACGCTGATCCTCAACACGGGGGCCCCTCAGGGGTGCATGCTCAGTCCCCTCCTGTACTCCCTGTTCACGCACACGACTGCATAGCCAGGCACAACTCCAACACCATCATTAAGTTTGCTGATGACACAACAGTTGCAGGCCTTATCACCAACAATGATGAGACAGCCTATAGGGAGGAGGTCAGAGGACAACAACCTCTTCCTCAATGTGATCAAGACAAAGGAGATGATTGTGGACTACAGGAAAAGGAGGATTGAGCATGTCCCCGTTCTCATCAACGGGGCTGTAGTGGAGCAGGTTGAGAGCTTCAAGTTTCTTGGCGTCCACATCACCAACATGGTCCAAGTACACCAAGAGAGTCGTGAAGAGGGCAGGACAAAACCTATTCCCCCTCAGGAGACTGAAAAGATTTGGCATGGGTCCTCAGATCCTCAAAAGGTTTTACAGCTGCATCATCGAGAGTATCCTGACGTGTTGCATCACTGCCTGGTATGGCAACTGCTTGGCCTCCGACCGCAAGGCACTACAGAGGGTAGTGCGTATGGCCCAGTAAATAACCAGGGCCAAGATTCCTGCCATCCAGGACCTCTATACCAGGCGGTGTCAGAGGAAGGCCCTAAAAATTTTCAAAGACTCTAGCCACCCTAGTCATAGACTGTTCTCTCTGCTATTGCACAGCAAGCGGTTCCGGAGCTCCATGTCTTGGTCCAAGAGGCTTCTAAACAGCTTCTATCTCCAAGCCATAAGACTCCTGAACAGCTAATCAAATGGCTACCCAGACTATTTGCACCCCCCCCATGCTGCTGCTACTCTCAGTTATTATCTATGCATAGCCACTTTAATAACCCTACCTGCATGCACATAATTAACTCAATTACCTCGACACCGGTGCCCCGCACATTGACACATTGACTCTGTACCGGTACCCCCTGTATATAGCCCCGCTATTGTTATTTACTGCTGCTCCTTAATTATTTGTTTTTCTTATGTCTTACATTTTTTAGGTATTTTCTTAAACTGCATTGCTGCTTAAGGGCTTGTAAGTAAGCATTTCACTGTTGTATTCGGCGCATGTGACAAATACAATTAGATTAGATTTGATTTGATTTGAGTTACTCTAACAGTGTAAATATTAAGACTAGAATAGTCTGTCTCACCGTAATCTGACCTTCTCCTACATGATCTGCCATTAGACTGTTGCCATTATTAGCCAGGCAGACTTACATGAAAGGTTACCCATCTATACCTGTTTAAATGTCTGTAGACAGCTTCATTACAATACCAGGAGATGAGTCTACAACAAGAGGATTTATGAAAACTTAATCTTAATGCAGATGTAGACATACAACACACATCCGTTCAGAGCCGCCTAGGGTGGCAGTTTGACGAGGGAGGCATTATCTGAGCTAAACTGACCAAAACACACCTCTAACAACAGCACATAAAACCTCACATAATTCTGCCCAAAAACAATGACAATTTCTCTCAACCAGTGGCATATGGGCTTTTTAGGTGAGCGCTGATGCCGCCCTGTGATAAGAAGTGCCCCGTTTGTCAAAGGCAGGGATCCTAAATATTTATCTTGTCCATTCCCAGAGCGCCTCTCCAGGGCGCTGTTGGAGAGACGCATCGCTGCGGCGTTGACGTAGCAGATATACTGCAGGGTAGAAAGAGTACGTGACCTTTTCTGTAGTCTACAGACTGGAGATAAAATGTATGACAATTTGATGAGACGGAAACGTTTTACATCATGCAGGTTTCTCCGATCAAATAGCCTAACCTAAATGGCGCCCAATCAAATAAAAAATGTGCTGACATGTTAACAAACAACATATCCTAAAAACAGGACAGGTCAAAGTAAAATAAACAATATGGAATAATCAGGCTACTCACACCTGCTGTCCAGGAGTTTCACCCCGTGGGCTAAATTGTCATGACCAGCGGTTTCAAGTTTGAATCCATATATTTTTTACGAGATGATCATAGCGAAAAAGAAAATACTTCTGCATTTCCCGCTGTCTAAACAGATTGCAAATACGCTACGGATAACTCCTGATAAAGTTGGGTAGGTGATATTCAGAGTTTAAATTGCCAAATTGATTAGTCACAGGAATCAGGACAAATAAAGCTAATGCAATGGCCTGTTTTACATATTTATTTATTTTATTTCACCTTTATTTAACCAGGTAGGCAAGTTGAGAACAAGTTGTCATTTACAATTGCGACCTGGCCAAGATAAAGCAAAGCAGTATGACACATACACAACACAGAGTTACACATGGAGTAAAACAAACATACAGTCAATAATACAGTAGAAAAATAAGTCTATATACAATGTGAGCAAATGAGGTGAGATAAGGGAGGTAGAGGCAAAAAAGGCCATGGTGGCGAAGTACATACAATATAGCAAGTAAAACACTAGAATGGTAGATTTGCAGTGGAAGAAAGTGCAAAGTAGAAATAGAAATAATGGGGTGCAAAGGAGCTAAATAAATAAATAAATACAGTAGGGGAAGAGGTAGTTGTTTGGGCTAAATTATAGATGGGCTATGTACAGGTGCAGTAATCTGTGACCTGCTCTGACAGCTGGTCCTTAAAGCTGGTGAGGGAGATAAGTGTTTCCAGTTTCAGAGATTTTTGTAGTTCGTTCCAGTCATTGGCAGCAGAGAACTGGAAGGAGAGGCGGCCGAAGGAGGAATTGGCTTTGGGGGTGACCAGTGAGATATACCTGCTGGAGCACGTGCTACCGGTGGGTGCTGCTATGGTGACCAGCGAGCTGAGATAAGGGGGACTTTACCTAGCAGGGTCTTGTAGATGACCTGGAGCCAGTGGGTTTGGCGACGAGTATGAAGCGAAGGCCAGCCAACGAGAGCGTACAGGTCGCAGTGGTGGGTAGTATATGGGGCTTTGGTGACAAAACGGATGGCACTGTTATAGACTGCATCCAATTTATTGAGTAGGGTGTTGGAGGCTATTTTGTAATTGACATCGCCAAAGTCGAGGATCAGCAGGATGGTCAGTTTTACGAGGGTATGTTTGGCAGCATGAGTGAAGGATGCTTTGTTGCGAAATAGGAAGCCAATTCTAGATTTAACTTTGGATTGGAGATGATTGATGTGAGTCTGGAAGAAGAGTTTACAGTCTACCATATGGATGGACGCTCATAAAATTCAATTTCAGGCCGAAACAGTAGGCCACTCCCCAAGAAGCGCAGACCAATGCCAACATCTATTGGACCTTTTTTTTTTTAGTCCTGTCCGGACCGGCCGTCTTTTTTTGTGTGTTTTACATAGAGCCTTCCCAAAATTCAATTTCAAATGATGTCTTTTCAACTTTCATTCAGAACCGAAAATGTACCTGATTTCAGCGTCCAGAAAATACGTATTTTCACCTTTCATTCAGAACCTAAATTGAACCTAACTTCAACGTCTGGAAAATACGTATTTTAGACGTCTTTTCAACATCATTTTGCTTACTGGAACTATTCTAGTTTTGCTGGGGGAGACAATGTTTTTGTCTCGCCTAGGGCGGCAGAGCAGCCAGGACCAGCCCTGCATATACTGTGTCCCAAACACAGGAGGCTGATACCATTCCACTAACATGAGCCCCCTCTCCCCAATTAAGGTACCACCAACCTCCTGTGCTCCCAAACACTAACGACAAGGGTTAACTTTTGTTATCGGTATAAGAGTGACCTTTCTAGTAACAATAGCTCTAACGGTAGAAAGAAATCTTAGCATCTGGCCATAAACAACATCTGGGGACCAAGAATACTCCTAATATTAGAGTGGACCCACGCAATGTGATACTCAGAAATTGAGAGAGATATCTGCTGACACCACCACTAGGGGCAGCAGAGGACAGACAGTGTGAGAATCGTCACAGATATCTCATTACTCACTGTAATACGCTTAGTGCTGTGGGGCTACAGTAACAGCTTTAGACCATTGAGGTTCTGATACTTCAAGGGTGATTGGAGCTGACTGGTGATTGGAGCAGGGGCCATGGGTTTGGACAGCAGGAACCTCTGCTCAAAGTTTGTCGTTACTTTGTGCCAATAGCAATTATTGGGCTATTCATAGTAGAATATGCCAGTGTAAAGATTGTGGAGGTGGGGGCAGACAGAGATGTTGACTTGAGGTGACTGGTGAGGGAGAAACAGACTCCCCCCTCCCCTCCACCCATCTCCCAGCCCTGCCCTGCCCCTGCTCCACTCAACCACCAACCACCTCACCTTGGACCATGGGATTAATGACGGACATGTACGGAGAGTGCGTATGCTTACCGTCTCATTAATGGACACATCATGTCACCTACTCAAATGACACATAATTAACTCTGCAAGATTAGAGGATAACAGATGTCTAGTGTGTGTCTAGTGTGTGTCTAGTGTGTGTCTGCCATCTTTCTATTCCATGTCTCTTATCAGCACATTCATTCACTGTCAATTGTATGAATGACCATGTGCATATGCATGTATTGACTATACCCAGTAATGTGAGAAAATTACAGCTACCTACAGTATGTATGATATATAAATGACAACACCAAGCATGTACTGTTAGCTCCACTACCAGACCTTCAGCATGTATATATAATCACATAATTGAATGTAATGTAATATACTTTAATCAAACCAACCAAGGAGGTCTCTGTCTCTCTCTCTCTATTCAGCGGCTTCATCTTCGGAAGAGAGAGAAACTAATCAGCCAGACTTATTTTGTAACAAAAGCGAGTACAGGATGACTGACTGAGGCTGAGTTGTGTGGCGGCCCGGTCCCTCTCCCGGTCTGCCTGTGCCAGGCCTGTGGTATTGTGGCGGGCTTGTGTGTGAGTGTGTGTGTATGTGTATGTGTGTGTGTGTGTGTGTGTGTGTGTGTGTGCCAGTGGCGGTTTGGCCTGGGAGCTAGTGGGACTAAGGAGAGGAGGAGCAGCAGACTGGAGCTGTACAGTTCAGTGCCTCTGCATGCTGAGGACAGCTGACACACGCTGGTATTAAGACAGACTCATCAACCGTCCAACGGTACAGAGAGCCTTTTGGACAGCAGAGGAGATGAGGAGGGAAGGCGAGGGAGATCCAAAAAAGCGCCTGGCCCCACTGGATACCTCACCTGTCTCT
Source organism: Salmo trutta (assembly GCF_901001165.1). NCBI lineage: Eukaryota > Metazoa > Chordata > Actinopteri > Salmoniformes > Salmonidae > Salmo > Salmo trutta. Next base: position 12,138,259 of record NC_042979.1, read on the forward strand.
ATAAAATGTAGCCAACTTTCCTCCCGCCCACACATGCATGAACGCACACACACGTACGCATGCGTGCACACACACACTCACCCATAGACACCCGCAGACAAGCACACACAAGCACTCACACACACACACACACACACACACACACACACACACACACACACACACACACACACACACACACACACACACACACACACAAGCCCACCACCACTGCACAGGCGTGGCACAGGGAGAGCAATAGAAGGTCTGGGCCACATTGGGGTAAGCCACTCAATAACTACCTTCGCTTGCAGTTAGGTCAGTAGGTCCATGTTTATGCATGCGCTGGAATAGTGCGCTGACCGTGTGTCTTGACCACATGTGCTGACCACATGTATTGACCATGTCTGTTGACCTGGAGTGCTGGCTGCATGTGGTTTGCAGGGTGTGGTGCCACCATCGACTGTATCAGGAGACAGCAGGGCTGACAGCTTGGGTTGGTGCTAACCTGCTTGGGCGCCATCCTGCCTTGAGCACTACAGATGCCACCTCACTAGTGGGTACGGACAATGTGGCACGAAAGGTGCAAGATTTCAGGATCAAAATGTTCCATCTACTGTACTGGTGTGATTGTATTAGTAATACAGTCGTTTAGAGAAAGAATAAAATTCAGTTGAAAACCCCATGCCATCAGTAAAATCGAGTAAAGCTTTTATGTAAACTTTCAATTCTGGTGAGCCTCTCAGTCAAGACCTTCGAGACACAGACCTCTCTGTCCTACCACACCATACCGTGACGTCACTTCAATGGATGTACGGTCGTTGTTGAATGTCAACCGACAAGTTTGTCTCTCAACAGATAAAGCAGCAGTCTCACAAAAGCACCGTGTGATCCATTTCTAACAGGCTAATAGACAGAGCACATCATCACAGCTGCGGTAGTCCACAGGGTAATGCAGAAGCGGGGAAAAATCGCTATCACACAGCTGAAGGTCGTTGAGGCTTGCTGAATCCACAACATCATACCATCAAACACAACAAACAAGTCCGACATGGATTTCATTCCTCTCTTTCTCCCTCCTTTCTTTTGTTCTCTCCTCTCTTCTCCTGGGAGTCTGCAGAGAGAGTTGTTGGAAATGGTGACTTACCTGTGAAGGTCATCTTTGATGGCTTCCCTTGGTTCTACCTGCACTAAACTGGCAAACAGGAAATCCATCAACTGGCATCGCCATGGTAATAGACTCATTTTTTTCTGGCTGCTGCTGGTTGTCAGGGAGACCCACAAGGGACACAGGTGTGGTGAATAATTGACCCGGTGCCAGAGGGAACGTGGAGGTCATAAGGGGCAATGATGACGAGAACACTCCTCAGGCTAGTCTAGCCACACTGCTTCAAACTGCTAGGAGGATCAGACGTACTGTACTGTAGGGGAGGAGGGGTAGTGAGAATGAGAGAGAGTCAGACAGAGAAAGATCAAGATAGTAGAAAGGGAGTACGGAAGAGAGTGAAAGAGAGCGCACAAAGGAGAGGTAGAGAAAAAAACTAAAGAGAGAGAGGGTTTGAGGAATGGGGGGAGATGAGGACGACGTTTTTTTTAACACCAAGGCCTGACTAGAGAGGGACGTCACAAAGCCACCTTGACTGAATAATAACACTGACAGTGGGACTATAGACTGCAGAGATCAGAGAACTGTTTTGAATATTGTTTATCCAACAAACACGACCCGCAAATCTCTCTCACAGTGAGACACTTTATGACCGATAAGGAGCCATCAGTGACTGAGTTAAGCATGTCATTCAATATGATAAGTAGGCACAGAGAATTTGTTTCTGGCTGGGATGTACTAAATATTGTCCAGTATGACTCAACCAAATCATACCTCTCCATATCTGTAAATCCTCAACATGTTCATATTCAATGTGTCCAAAATGTCTAATGGAGGAAGGCTGACGTCATTCAACCTGAGAAATAAAAATTTATTTAATGCCTTCCACGACAGACAAAAAATATGCTGAGAAAGTATTTCGATGTCAACAGCTATGTCACTGCGATCTTAACCAAATCCACAGTAAAAATGCAGGTCAATGGAGGTTTCTAATACAGTAGGAAGGGAATATTACATGAACATGTTGTTCTATGTAGGCTGTAGTCTGTAGTCTGCTCTTGTCCTGCAGCAGTGCTGCCCACAGGGCACAGGGCCCTTGCATCTACACATGTCTGTGAGCTCCCAGCCCTGGCACACATAATGTGGATGGCACATACCCATAAGGAGGCTGGCATGCTCTCTAAAATGGCTGCCAGGGCCTTGGTGCCCCCCTTCTGTTCATGTGCCATACAATACTGTCTATTTCATTTTTTACTCCTCGTTTGAGGAGATATTTTCCATTGTTCATTTGAACAATTAAACATGAAATACTGTAAAGCAGGCAGTGTGTAGACAAGTTAACATCTTGGCACCTATACTAACTATGCAAAGTGGTTGTAATCCAACACCTCCAAGATAGACGTTTCCTTTAGTAAATCTGAGAGTTTGGAGTGTCTATGTGTCGGCATACTGTTATTGTGTAAGACTTTCAGATCTTTTGTCGTCAAGGTTTCTTGTCGACCTATTTTCTTATCTAAGTCAGAGCAGCCACCTTTGCATTTACATTCCTGCCAGCCCCTCTCACAACAGGTGTAATGATTCAATGTGCACTTCAGCTAAAGCCATGATTTAATTCCTCTATAAAGAGGGGCGGTTAAAAAGTATAAGCCATGCAGCGATAATGAGAGTAACTCTAATAATGACTTGAGTTTTTTAAATGGCCCCTCTTGATTAAAGACAATATGGAGTGTTATTTATCAAGATTGCAACACAGCTTAGAGCCAACCGTGTTGTTTATATTAATCAGTCTGAAATTGGAATTGAAAAAAATCCTCTCACCAGTTGATCTACAACACCTTTCTCTGCTACGCCCTAAGGCACGCGTACACATGCAGTATCTGTATACGGTACACATGCAGTATTTGTATACGGTACACATGCAGTATCTGTATACGGTACACATGCAGTATCTGTATACGGTACACATGCAGTATCTGTATACGGTACACATGCAGTATTTGTATACGGTACACATGCAGTATCTGTATACGGTACACATGCAGTATCTGTATACGGTACACATGCAGTATCTGTATACGGTACACATGCAATATCTGTATACGGTACACATGCAGTATCTGTATACGGTACACATGAGTATCTGTATACGGTACACATGCAGTATCTGTATACGGTACACATGCAGTATCTGTATACGGTACACATGCAGTATCTGTATACGGTACACATGCAATATCTGTATACGGTACACATGCAGTATCTGTATACGGTACACATGCAGTATCTGTATACGGTACACATGCAGTATCTGTATACGGTACACATGCAGTATCTGTATACGGTACACATGCAGTATCTGTATACGGTACACATGCAGTATCTGTATACGGTACATATACATCATGTGTTGTGTATCTTAATGACTGTTAATCAAAAATGTTCATCCATACTCCTTAGTTGCCAGTACCTTGGCTTGCCAGCATCTGCACAGATGTAATGTGACACACACTGTCAGCTATGGTGTTTTTATTGTACCTTTATTTAACTAGGTAAGTCAGTTAAGAACAAATTCTTATTTACAATGACGACCTACCAGGGAACAGTGGGTTAACTGCCTTGTTCAGGGGCAGAACGACAGATTTTGACCTTGTCAGCTCAGGGATTCAATCTTGCAACATTTCGGTTACAAATCCAACGCTCTAACTACTAGGCTACCTGCTGCCCCATTGTTTGTGTGTATCTGACAAGGAGGCCCTACACTGAGAGTGTGTATGAAGACTATTCCATGCAAATGTGTCTCAGGGAGACACCAGCTGTAGTGCCCGATGCTGCCTCCTCAAACTGGGCTAAGCACACGCAGACACAGCCTCTCACACGGCCTCTCTCACATAGACAGACAGTGGAGATGGTCTCTAAGACGATGGGCTCGGTCTCATGTCTGTCTCTGCATGGCCACAAACCTCAAACGGGACATTGGAATCTGGCACGTGGTAAACTGGCCTGATCCTGAACGAGGGTTTATCAGGTTTGGCAACAAAGCCGATTAGTGGATTCCACCCCAGTCTGGTAGAGCAGAGAGAGGCTGGCTGTCGTAGGCCAGCTCCCATAGGAATCCACTTGCCGACTGCTGTATACAGCTCTGTTTGTGAAGGAATGGGAACATGTGAAGAAACAGAGAGAGAGAGAGAGATGAGTGAAGGATGCGAGTGAATAATGGCTATTCAAATAGATGAGTAATTGTTGGTGCGTACAAATGTATTTTAATTGAATGTCCTGTACTCTTGATATAAACACTCTGGGATTAAATGCCTGTTAAAATAGCATAAAGGCCTTTGAGAACTGCTGTTTCTGAGTGATAGATGACAGGTTCACTACTTCTACATCAATGACGTGCTAAAAGTAGGCCTATGTGTAAAAATCATACTGTATATTCTTCAGAGTTATCAGCCTTCACAAGCATTTTCTAGATATTCGGAGGAATTCATAGCTCATTTGCGTGTAGACCACACAGTCACTCACTCTGATTTTCAACGGTCGCCTCAGCACCCTCGCAAAACTAAACGGAACGGACCTGGAAATGGTACAATTCATTATTAAACTTTGTGAAATTGAGTTAATAAAATATTGTCATAAAATGCACATTGATTATGCATCTTGCTGCAGTTGTGACAGAAATGAGCCCAAGTTCTTTTTTCAAAGTTGGTTTCTCAAATATGTACTGTAGGTGTTACTGGCAACCCTCCGGTCTGAATGAATTGAAACGTTGCTAAATTGGGATCTTTCATCACTCTGACGTTTCCTTCATGTTTTCCTATCCTGTCCATATCAGTTGGCAGGGAAACCTTTTTGTTAGCAGCTAGAGCCTTACTCTGTGTCACACTGTCATGAAAAGAGATAGGGATATGGAAAAGGTCAAAGATGATAATTGATCAGAAAGATGAAAGGCAATGAGTATATGGGATGGAGGAAGTGAGACTTTATATAGGAAGTCTCATTTCTCAGGACGTCACACCCTTATCTGTTTCACCTGTCTTGTGCTCGTCTCCAACCCCTACCAGGTGTCTCCTATTTTCCCTGTTATCCCCTGTGTATTTATACCTGCATTTTCTGTCGGTCTGTTGCCAGTTGGTCTTGTCCCGTCATGTCGTCCCAGTGTGTTTTCCGTGTGTTTTCAGTACTCAAGTTCTTGTTTTCTAGTCTTCCCGGTTCCGACCTTTCTGCCTGCCCTGATCCTGAGCCTGCCTGCGTTCTGTCCCTTTTTGACTCTGCCTTGGAATACGAACCTCTGCTTGCCCTCGACCTGTCCTTTTGCCTGCCCCTTTGTCATAATAAATATTCTGAGAAGCGAACCATCCACTGGGTCATATCCTCAGTCGTGATACAGGATCACTTTCATCCCCAGAGATCAAATCAAATCAAAGTTGATTGGTCTCGTACACAGTTTAGCAGGTGTTAATAGCGGTGCAGCAAAATGCTTATCTTTCTAGCTCCTAACAATTCAGTTAAATGTCATTAAAAAAGCCAAGAAATCAAGAACGTCAGGACGAATCAAGTTAAACACTGTAACAGTATCAATCTATACATACAGTTGAAGTCGGAAGTTTACATACACCTTAGCCAAGTACATTTAAACTCAGTTTTCAAATTCCTGACATTTAATCATAGTAAGAATTCCCTGTCTTAGGTCAGTTAGGATCACCACTTTATTTTAAGAATGTGAAACGTCAGAATAATAGTAGACAGAATGATTTAGTTCAGCTTTTATTTCTTTCATCACATTCCCAGTGGATCACAAGTTTACAATTTTGGGCCATTCCGCCTGACAGAGCTGGTGTAACTGAGTCAGGTTTGTAGGCCTCCTTGCTCACACACACTTTTTCAGTTGTGCCCACAAATGTTCTATAGGATTGAGGTCAGGGCTTTGTGACGGCCATTCCAATACCTTGACTTTGTTGTCCTTAAGCCATTTGCCACAACTTTGGAAGTATGCTTGGGGTCATTGTCCATTTGGAAGACCCATTTGCAACCAAGCTTTAACTTCCTGACTGATGTCTTGAGATGTTGCTTCAATATATCCATATAATTTTCCATCCTCATGATGCCATCTATTTTGTGAAGCAAAGCACCCCCACAATATGATGCTGCCACCCCCGTGCTTCACGGTTGGGATGGTGTTCTTTGGCTTGCAAGCCTCCCCCTTTTTCCTCCAAACATAACGATGGTCATTATGGCCAAACAGTTCTATTTTTGTTTCATCAGACCAGAGGACATTTCTCCAAAAAGTACGATCTTTGTCCCCATGTGCAGTTGTAAACCATAGTCTGGCTATTTTATGGCGGTTTTGGAGCAGTGGCTTCTTCCTTGCTGAGCGGCCTTTCAGGTTATGTCGATATAGGACTTGTTTTACTGTGGATATAGATACTTTTGTACCTGTTTCCTCCAGTATCTTCACAAGGTCCTTTGCTGTTCTGGGATTGATTTGCACTTTTCACACCAAAGTACATCCATCTCTGGGAGACAGAATGTGTCTCCTTCCTGAGCGGTATGATGGCTGCATGGTCCCATGGTGTTTATACTTGCGTACTATTGTTTGTACAGATGAACGTGGTACCTTCAGGCGTTTGGAAATTGCTCCCAAGGATGAACGAGACTTGTGGAGGTCTTGGCTGATTTCTTTTGATTTTCCCATGATGTCAAGGAAAGAGGCACTGAGTTTGAAGGTAGGCCTTCAAATACATCCACAGGTACACCTCCAATTGATTATGTCAATTAGCCTATCAGAAGCTTCTAAAGCCATTAGATCATTTTCTGGAATTTTCCAAGCTGTTTAAAGGCACAGTCAACTTCGTGTATGTAAACTTCTGACCCACTGGAATTGTGATACAGTGAATTAAATCTGTCTGTAAACAGTTGTTGGAAAAATTACTTCTGTCATGCACAAAGTAGATGTCCTAACCGACTTGCCAAAACTATGGTTTGTTAACAAGAAATTTGTGGAGTGGAGAAAAACGAGTTTCAATGACTCCGCATATTCATTAATAGACTGGATTCTTGACATAGCTCACTTTAATATATTTACTGTTGAACATATCATCCTTAGTTTATCTTGTGTAAATTCCCCCGGCGTACATACAGTTGAAGTCGGACGTTTACATACACTTATGTTGGAGTGTATAAACAGTGTAACTAAAACACAATCTACAGTAGCAGAAATATTATAATAATATACACGGTGTGAAACAGGAAGTGACCAGTGGTTCAATGTCTTTATAACATGGGACAGCAGTATTGGCTGTGTGTGTGTGTGTGTGTGTGTGTGTGTGATACCTTGTGTGTGTGTGTGTGTGTGTGTGTGTGTGTGTGTGTGTGTGTGTGTGTGTCTGTGTGTGTGTGTGATACCTTGTGTGTGTGTGTGTGTGTGTGATACCTTGTGTGTGTGTGTGTGTGTGTGTGTGTGTGTTGTGTGAGTGAGTGTGCAGTACCTGTTAGACGGCTAGAGATGGCTGTTCAACAGTCTGATGGCCTGGTAATAGAAGCTGTTCAATAGTCTGATGGTTTGGTAATAGAAGCTGTTTTTAGGTCTCTCGGTCTTGGCTTTGTTGCAGCTGTACTGTTTCCATCTGTCAGACAGCAGCCTAGTGAACAGTAGGTGGATCGGGTGAGAGGTCCTTGATTATCTCCTTGTTCTTCCTTTGAAACTGGGTGCTGTAGATGTCCTGGAGGGCTGGTAGATGCATTGGGCTGACTGCACCACCCTCTGAAGAGCCATGTGGTTGAGGGTGGAGCAGTTGCCATACCAGGCGGTGATGCAGCCCGACAGAACGCTCTCAATGTTGCATCTGTAGAAGCTCAATGAGAGCATTTCAGATCCTCAGTGATGTGTACACTGAGGAACTTGAAGCTTTTGACCCTATGCAGATCACATTACTGACGGACTCGCTGTCCATTACTCGCAGTAGGTGGTATTGTATATACAGCACCAGTCAAACGTTTGGACACCTACTCATTCAAGATTTTTCTTTATTTAGACTATTTTCTACATTGTGGAATAATAGTGAAGACATGAAATAACACAACACTATGAAATTACACATATGGAATCATGTAGTAACCAAAAAAGTGTTGAACAAATTAAAATATATTTTATATTTGAGATTCTTCAAAGTAGCCACCCTTTGCCTTGATGACAGCTTTGCACACTCATGGCATTCTCTCAGCCAGCTTCATGATGTAGTCACCTGGAATGCATTTCAATTAACAGGTGTGCCTTGTTAAAAGTTCATTTGTGGAATTTCTTTCCTTCTTAATGCATTTGAGCCAATCAGTTGTGTTGTGACAAGGTAGAGTGGTGTACAGAAGACAGCCCTATTTGATAAAAGACCAAGTCCATATTATAGCAAGAACAGCTCAAATAAGCAAAGAGAAACGGCAGTCTATCATTACTTTAAGACATGAAGGTCAGTCAATACAGAAAATGTCAAGAACTTTGAACGTTTCTTCAAGTGCAGTCGCAAAAACCATTAATAAGCACTATGATGAAACTGTCTCTCATGAGGACCGCCACAGGAAAGGAAGACACAGAGTCTGCTGCAGAGGATAACTTCATTAGAGTTAACTGCACCTCAGATTGCAGCCCAAATACATGTTTCACAGAGTTCAAATAACAGACACATCTCAACATCAACTGTTCAGAGACTGCGTGAATCAGGCCTTCATGGTCGAATTGCTGCAAAGAAACCATTACTAAAGGACACCAATAAGAAGAAGAGACTTGCTTGGGCCACGAAACACGAGCAATGACATTAGATCGGTGGAAATCTGTCCTTTGGTTTGATGAGTCCAAATTTGAGATTTTTGGATCCAACTGCCGTGTCTTTGTGAGACGCAGAGTAGGTGAACGGATGATCTCCGCATGTATTGTTCCCACCGTGAAGCATGGAGGAGGAGGTGTGATGGTGTGGGGGAGCTTTGCTGGTGACACTTTTGGTGATTAATTTAGAATTCAAGGCCCTCTTAACCAGCATGGCTACCACAGCATTCTGCAGCGATACGCCATCCCATCTGGTTTGCACTTAGTGGGACTATCATTTGTTTTTCAACAGGACAACTGTAGGAAAGACTTTGATGTAAAATCATGTTCAGTTTTTGTATAGTACTGTATGTATGCCCACGTTGGGCGCTATTTTGGCTCCCGAGTGGCGCAGCGTTCTCAGAGGCGTTACTACAGACCCTGGTTCGATTCCAGTCTGCATCAAAACCGGCCGTGATTGGGAGTCCCATAGGGCGGCGCACAATTGGCCCAGTGTCGTCCGGGTTAGGGTTTGGCTGGGGTAGGCAGTCACTGTAAATAAGAATTTGTTCTTAACTGACTTGTCTAGTTAAATAAATAAAATAAAATAAAAATGCAATGTTTGTTGAACCGTTTGATTTCACTCTCATTATCAAACGTGGGCTGTTTCTTCAAGGTGATCTACCATTACATTAGGTCTGTCCTCTGTTTTTTTTTTTTTTACTGTAATTGAACAACTGGCATCTTGGTCTTTTATTTGTGCTGAAAAAAAAAATGTGTCAGACTGCATGGGCCGTGAGTCTCAGTAACGGAATGGGCTTATCTCAGTGTGACTCAAAGAAAAACAGTCCTCTCTGCATGAGCAGCCCAGACACAACAGCCACGTCAGGGTGCTGGGCAGACCACATATGCATGCTGGGAAAAGGAAATTAGGTCCCTGTGTAGAAGCTGTGCTGAAACCACAGGAACAGAAATGGATAGAACAGATATTACTTTCCTCGTCTTATTGCTGTTTCATCTCTGCAGCAAAATTACATTGACATATCATTGGTATTTAGCTACATGCAATCTCCAATATTTAACACAGTACAGACAGTCTGTGTGTGTCTGCCTGGGAGATTAGCCCTGATAATGGCAGAGATCATTTTCTGACTGCACACAGCTGTATTCCCATCTGTCTGCTCTCACCCCAGAGAAGGGCCTTAATTGATAAGCACAATAAACACATTAACGATTCACACGGCTATGGAAGCTCATCTACATACAAAAGGAAAAGGAATAGTGGTCTCTTCCCCACTGGGCACAAACTGGTTGAATCAACATTGGTTCAACATAATGTGTCCACATATTGTGACGTGGAATCCACATGGAATATACATCAAATCAAATCGTATTGGTCACATACACATGTTTAGCAGATGTTATTGCGGGTGTGGCGAAATGCTTGTGTTTCTAGCTCCAACAGTGCAGTAATATCTCACAATTCACAACAATACACACAATACAAACAAACCTAAAGTAAAATAATGGAATTAAGGAATATATAAATATTAGAATAAGCAATGTCGGAGTGGAATAGACTAAAATACAATAGAATAGAATACAGTATATACATATGAGATGAATAAAGCAAAAATATGTAAACATTATTCAAGTGAGTAGTGTTCCATTATTAAAGTGGCCAGTGATTTCAAGTCTATATATACAGGGCAGCAGCCTCTAAGGTGCAGGGTTACATAACCGGGTGGAAGCCGCCTAGTGATGGTTATTTAACAGTCTGATGGCCATGAGATAGAAGCTGTTTTTCAGTCTCTTGGTCCCAGTTTTGAATGTACTGACCTCACCTTCTGGATGCGAGGTGGAAGAGGCAGTGGCTCAGGGATGATCTTTTTGGCCTTCCTCTGACATCGAGTGCTGTAGGTGTCCTGGAGGGCAGGTAGTTTGCCCCCGGTGATGCGTTGGGCAGACCGCACCACCCTCAGGAGAGCCCTGCGCTTGCGGGCAGTGCAGTTGCCGTACCAGGTGGTGATACAGCCCGACAGGATACTCTCAATTGTGCATCTGTAAAAGTTTGTGAGAGTTTTAGGTGCCAAGCCAAATTTCTTCAGCCTCCTGAGGTTGAACAGGTGCTGTTGCGCCTTCTTCACCACACTGTCTGTGTGGGTGCACCATTTCAGATCGTCAGTGATGTGTACGCCACATTTTTCCACCAGCTCCACTGCGGTCCAGTCGATGTGTTTCCTAAAGTCCACGAGCAGCTTCTTTGTTTTGTTGACATTGAGTGACAGGTTATTTTCCTGGAACCACACATCCAGGGCCCTCACCTCCTCCCTGTAGGCTGTCTCGTCATTGTTGGTTATCAGGCCTACTACTGTTGTGTTGTCTGCTAACTTGATGATTGAGTTGGAGGCGTGCGTGGCCACTCAGTCATGGATGAACAGGGAGTACAGGAGGGGGCTGAGCACACACCCTTGTGGGGCCCCTGTGTTGAGGATCAGCGAAGTGGAGGTGTTGTTTCCTACATGGGGACTGCACATCAGGAAATCCAGGACCCAGCTCCATGGGGAGGGGTTCAAACCCAGCTCCCCAAGCTTAATGATGAGCTTGGAGCATACTCTGTTGTTGAATGCTGAGCTATAGTCAATGAACAGCATTCTTACATAGGTATTCCTCTTGTCCAGATGGGCAGTGTGCATTGTGGTATCGATTGCATCGTCTGTGGATCTATTGGGGCGATAAGCAAATTGCTGTGGGTCTAGGGTGTCAGGTAAGGTAGAGGTGATATGATCCTTAACTAGCCTCTCAAAGCACTTCATGATGACAGAAGTGAGTGCTACGGGGCGATAGTCATTTAGTTCAGTTACCTTTGCTTCTGTGGTAAAGGAACAATGGTGGATTTGAAAAAAGTACACGTAAAATGTTGTTTTGAGGGTAAAATGTCAACCACAGTATTATGTCATCATGTTAATCCATTTTCAACAGTCAAATCTTGTATAAAATATGTTGAATTTGTACCTTTGACACAATGTCAGATCTTCAACGTTATAGCCACTATTTGAAGAAAGAAAACTATAGGCTGGGCAGCACATCCTACTGGAAATGAAAATTAATCTATCCATTTGGCCTCTCATCCAGGATTTTAACCAAGCCTTGTTAAGCTTTGATATGTGTCTCTGACCACTACTGATGTGCTGTCGTGAGAGTGATTGTTGAGAGATCTCTTAATAACTAAATCGATTCACTGTTGCTATTGAAGTCATTCCAAAGGGTAAGTTTAACAGAGCAAATGAAATGTAACTATACTTCATAAATTACAGTGGTGGAAAAAGTACTCAATTGTTGTACTTGAGTAAAAGTATAGATACTGTAATAGAAAGTTACTCAAGTAAAGGTATTAGTCACCCAGTAAAATAGTACTTGAGTAAAAGTCTAAAAGTATATGGTTTTAAATATACTACAGTATCAAAAGTACATATAATTGCTAAAATATACTTAGGTATCAAAAGTAGAAGTAAAAGTATAAATAATTTCAAATGGATTATATTAAGCAAAGCAAACGGCACAATTTTCTTGTTTTTAAAATGTACGAATAGCCAGGGCCACACTCCAACACTCAGACATTACTTACAAAAGATGCATGTGTGTTTAGTGAGTCCGCCAGACCATAGGCAGTAGGGATGACCACGTGTTCTCTTGATAAGTGTGTAAATTTAACAATTTTCCTGTCTTGCTAAGCATTCAAAATGTAACGAGTACTTCGGGTTGTCAGGAAAAATGTATGGAGTAAAAAGTACAATATTTTATTTAGGAATGTAGTGAATCAAAAGTTGTCAAAAATATAAATAGTAAAGTACAGATACCCCCCCATAAATACTTAAGTAGTACTTTAAATTATTTTTACTTCAGTACTTTACAACACTGATAAATTATACATCATCAATGATGATATTTAGGCCTACATAGCATTTGCAAATTAATCAAGAGCTATTGTTTCAATTCAACCCAGTATTCAACTAAAAATAGACAATACATACACTGTATACAAACATTAAGAACACCTGCTCTTTCCATGACATAGACTGACCAGGTGAATCCAGGTAAAAGCTATAATCCATTATTTATGTCACTTGTTAAATCCAAGGTGCACCTCAATATCAGGAATGTGTTCCTAATGTTTGTTATAGTCCGTGTATAGGCCTAGGGTTTCAAGCTTTGGTGGATTTCAAATGTAGTCTTGATAATTAATATGTTGAATTCATGTCTCCATCTCCACCAAAAATCTAAGTTAAAGAATAGTACTAAATCAAATCAAGTCAAAAATAAAAGCACTTTAAATAACGTTTTCATTTAGTCCTAATCTTTAACTTAGATTTTTGGTTTAGATGGAGACGTGAATCCAACATATCAATTGTTTATTTGTAGACAAACTAAGTCAGTGGTAGAAAAGATACATCTCCTTCAAATGTTGATATTTGGTTGTGTTGACAACCAAACACAATTCAATACCACTGTTGCAATACAGTAAATAGCCTATTAACTTGTTGACAAGTCATTAAACCAAAAATACAAGTAAAATAATTGGATTAAGCCAGTGGCTCAGATAAAACTGATAATAGTAATAATAATTTATTCAAATTGTATAGCTCTATTCATAACATAAACAAATCTCAAAGCGCTGTACAGCAGCAGCAACAACAACAAAAAACAAACAAATTCAAATTCATAATCATGAGTAGATGGTCGGTCAAGAGACTGAAGGTTGAGAAAGTTCATGGCTTCAATAAGGTCAGCGGAGGCAGGATGCAGCAACCCAAACATGAGATACATCACCTTTAAATGTTGATATCTGGTTGCTTTGTTTACCAAACACAATTCAATATTACTTTTGTAATACCGTAAATAGCCTAAAGTTAAGGCTATCTTACAAACTAATGTAACATTCAACCTTAAAATGAGTAACACATCCATGGCCACATTTTGAGGTTACTGTAACTATAAATGTCTTCTTATGTAATCATAGAAGGCGTGTATGTTCAAGATAGCAAAGGTCCCAGGTCTGTGGAGAGCTTCACAATTGCTGTAATAATCTGTGCAGAATCTTGAACAGCATTGATCACTTGCACCATGTACTTTTAATGTAATTAGACGAAGCACAGTGATAACACAGGACGTTGTTGTATACTAAATATCTGACATTGTATTCCCATTTGATCTTTGTTGTGCTTTTAGATGGTTGAAAGCATAGCGATAACACCTTTTTGAGTGGGTGAATAAAGGATGAAATCTCACTGATCAACGTCTCAACCAAATATTACCCACATTTCCATGTTGAAATGACGTTGTGTGCCCCTGTGGATTTCTCCCGAAGTGGTGTGGTTGTACTTTTCGATATTTGCGTTTGACATAATGCTCCTCACGTTCATTTGAAAATGACTGCCATCTCCTACCATGAACGTAATTACATCCTCACCTATCCGTGTTCGTAGAGAGCCGAGAGCGATGATAGGTCTACACATAAATGTCAGGTTTAGAAAAGAACCACGGTGTCATCCGCTAACAGGAAACTAGCATGAACTGGCATTTACAATGTGTTTTCTGTATAATTACGAATTTTCAATGTATTATGAGAGCAGCTATGCTGGGCTGATTCTGAGGGGTTGGGTTAAATGAGGAAGACACATTTCAGTTGAAGGCATTCAAGTACAACTGACTAGGTATCCTTCTTTCCCTTTCCCTTTCCCATATCAAATGGATCCCCTTGTATGTTGGTGGTCCATTGCACTTCTCATTATCTGGATTAAAACTGGTCCCTTGTCATCTCTGGTTTATTTTTTCTAGAAAAACTAGGACATTGTCATATATTTTATGCATTGTTCATCACCCCACCATGTAAGCATCTGCCATTTCCCCATGCTGTTACCAAGGCTACAGTGTTGGAGAGTGCAGCCCTAACGAACACACCCATCTGCTGTACTATACGAGGTCCATAGCTCCTGCCCACCCACCACACGGAACATACTTCCCCGAAAACTTCCTCTGCCAACAAGCAGTTCATTAGCCAATCTTGCAAGCATCAGTTAAAACTTTCCTCGGTCGCTTTGCATATTGTATCAGCAGCATGTCATAAATCATTGTCTTTCTCTCGCTCCGGGAGAAGCAAGGTGTGATCTCTGTCAGAATAGATTGGAAACCCTCAACCATACTCCTCGTTTTGGAAAGGTTAAGAATCACACTGTCATACAGAGATAGATGCTGCCTACAACTACAGCTAACTTGTTTAGTTTAATGGGCTTATGCCATGAAAACTATTCATTCCTTTCACTCATCAAATCAAATCAAAATGTATTTGTCGCATGCTTCGTAAAACAACATGTGTAGGCTAACAGTGAAATGCTTTCTGACAGGCCCTTCCCAACATTGCAGAGAGAGAGAGAAAATTGAGAAATAATAGAAAAGTAAAACACATAATAACAAAAAATACATAATGAGTAACGATAACTTTGCTATATACACTGGGTACCAGTAGTGAGTTGATGTGCAGGGGTGTGAGGTAATTTAGGTAGATATATACATTTTAGTCATTTAGCAGACACTCTTATCCAGAGTGACTTACAGCTATGCTGTTGTGTTCTGAGTGCATACATTTCATAATTTTTTTTTTTCTTCCCATACTGGTCCCCCGTGGGAATCGAACCCACAACCCTGGCGTTGCAAACACCATGCTCTACCAACTGAGCCACACGGGACATACAATACCTGGGAATAAAGACACAAGGCAACACCATAGATACTAAACAGTAGCAGCACCGTATGTGATGAGTCAAAAACAGTTAGTGCAAAAAGGGTCAATGCAGATAGTCCAGCTAGCTATTTGGTTAACTAATTAACTAAATGAACTAACTATGACTTAGGTGGTCAGAGTCTTTTATACAATGGTTGATTATTGAAGATGTTACAGGCCTACTTCTGTCAAAGTCCATATTTATGTGTGTGCCTAACGTTATGCTCCCAATGATTCCTATGTATCACGACCATGCAGTCATAGCTTTTATGCCATTAACTCAGTTGTGTTCTACTTAACCCACAATGCCTGGTCTATGTACACAGCCATCCCATCGTGTTTCTGACCACAGGATGTTTACTGTGACTGGGCCAGAGTGGCTATGTGAATTCTCCAGCAACACATCCCATGTGTACGTGCGTACGTGTCCTAAGGGGGAGGGTGTATGAGATTCTGGCAGATTGGTAAATTGTTTATTGGTCTGTGTTGGATGAAACGTTTCTGTTTATCTTTTTTATTTGGACCAAAAACCTCACTAAATTCATTTGGAAATGTCATCTTTGTTTCTCGCTCTCAAAAATCCAGACTCTATTCTAAGGGTAACCACAACCTTCCTTTTATGTTTGTCAGTTAACACAGACGTGGGGTTGGAGACAGGTGGGGTTTTCAAGCTCTAATAATCATGATAGTTTGAAACATTCCATATTTTAGTAGCCTATGCCAAGCACCTACAGCAGTTCATTCTACATGGGCCCGAGCAATGAACCAGCCCTGTTGTTCATCAACATGTTCTATCATTTAATGCAACTGTGAAAAATGAAGAGTAAAATATATATTTCCAGGAGACGTGAGTTGTTGGAATATTCCTTTTAAATGTATATATTTTTTGACATGCCGTTAGCAGAAGTGCTGTTAGAGTGATTTATCCTAATGGTGTAGGCATGCAGTTAAGTGTCATTTTCATAATGGTTTAAGAGGGAAATTGTAAATTAGCTCCATTATGCTAAGTAAATTAAGCTCCTGAATAATTCAATTGAAAATCTACTGTTGCTTATCTTTGGCATGCGAGTACCAAACAATATCTTTGCATGTAGGTGTGTGTGTGCTTGCAAGTGTACAGTACGGGCGTTCCACACATGATGCATTTCTATGTGTGTGTGTGTGTGTGTGTGTGTGTGTGTGTGTACACAGCACGTGCGTGCGTGGGATGTTCGTGTGTACGTATTTGAAAGGACCGTTCTCAACATTGTGTCTTTGCTCTCCATACATCAGCCTGCTCCTGTCACTTCCTTTTCCTGTAAATTCCTATTTGTTCTGGAGCTGGTCATTATCCTACCATCTGCTACTCATTTAGACCCACTACACCTCCAGCCCATGTTGTCCTTTTCGCTGAACCTGACTGACCTTCATCCAAAGAGGTAGCCTACTGCCCTACTGAACTCCTGCACCACCTTGACCTGCATGAAGACAAAGGGTATAGGTACTGTACGTATAGCATAGAGGTGTGTGTGTGTGTGTACTGTATAAATAGATTAGTACACTCTGTACAATCTCATGAAGTAATCATTACCTTTTCCCCACTCAATATTAATCAATACAGTACATACAGTAAGGGCATTACACCAGGCTCTCATCTGCATATGTCTCATTAAGGTATTGCACTAAACAAGTGAACTGTTGCATAAGCCTAACAACATTTTTCATCATATTCTGGCATGGGTAGCATATATTGTTTTAGATAAATCATGAACAGATGAATTTTCACTAATACTATTTGCTTCCTTAAACCATGTTAAAGACAGGCCATGAAATACAGAAGTGTATTTAACCAACTAAATACAAACAATCAAGGATAACATATCCAACGGCATACTGTGTTTCCTCACCATGGAAACTGTTGATTTCTGTTAAATCTGAATTACATGGCAGATGAGCTCAGTAAAGACTCAAGTGTTTGGAAAAGGTCCAACTTTCCCCTCAAACTGTGCTGCACTCCATTAGCTAACGTAGCTTGTTAAATCGAGCTAAACTAAAGAAAGAAGTTACAAATAAATAGAGATTGTGCTGTGATAAATGAGTAGGGGGCTGGGAAGGTAGTGAGGTACCCCACTGTCTCTCTAGTATGCAGGGCTGGCCCCAGGCATAAGCGACATAAGCGGTCGCTTTGGGCCCCCAGCCGCTAGGGGGCCCCCAACCCATTTTTTTATATATATATTTTTTAGGAACTCAGTCGGGGTCTCAACTTACTGTTGAGAGTTAGAATAGTAGAATACACAAGGTGCAAGTTAGAAATTTGGTTGGGCACCAGCAGTTTTTCTCTTGTTATGTCAGCCATTCGCAGTCCATTAGCCCATGTCAGCTAACGTTTTTTAGATTTGCAAAATAGTCTAACCAGCTATCTAAACTTGTAGTAAACAAAATTTCACATACAGTGCCTTGCAAAAGTATTCATCCCCCTTGGCGTTTTTCCTATTTTGTTGCATTACAGCCTGTAATTTACATGTATTTTTATTTGGATTTCATGTAATGGACATACACAAAATAGACCAAATTGGTGAAGTGAAATGAAAAAAATTACTTGTTTCAAAAAATTTCAATTAATTAAAAGCGGAAAAGTGGTGGGTGCATATGTATTCACCCCCTTTGCTATGAAGCCCCTAAATACAATCTGGTGCAACCAATTACCTTCACCTGTGTGCAATCTAAGTGTCACATGATCTGTCACATGATCTCAGTATATATACACACCTGTTCTGAAAGTGTGGTGTCTGCAACACCACTAAGCAAGGGGCACCACCAAACAAGCGGCACCATGAAGAACAAGGAGCTCTCCAAACAGGTCAGGGACAAAGTTGTGGAGAAGTACAGATCAGGGTTGGGTTATAAAACAATATCCGAAACTTTAAACATCCCACGGAGCTCCATTAAATCCATTATTACATTTTTTTTTTAAATATGGCACCACAAAAAACCTGCCAAGAGAGGGCCGCCCACCAAAACACACGGACCAGGCAAGGAGGGCATTAATCAGAGAGGCAACAAAGAGACCAAAGATAACCCTGAAGGAGCGGCAAAGCTCCATAGTGGAGATTGGAGTATCTGTCCATAGGACCACTTTAAGCCTACACTCCACAGAGCTGGGCTTTACGGAAGAGTGGCCAGAAAAAAAGCCATTGCTTAAAGAAAAAAATAAGCAAACACGTTTGGTGTTCACCAAAAGGCATGTGGGAGACTCCCCAAACATATGGAAGAAGGTACTCTGGTCAGATGAGACTAAAATTGAGTTTTTTGGCCATCAAGGAAAACGCTATGTCTGGCGCAAACCCAACACTTCTCATCACCCCGAGAATACCATCCCCACAGTGAAGCATGGTGGTGGCAGCATCATGCTGTGGGGATGTTTTTCATTGGCAGGGACAGGGAAACTGGTCAGAATTGAAGGAATGATGGATGGCGCTAAATACAAAGAAATTCTTGAGGGAAACCTGCTTCAGTCTTCCAGAGATTTGAGCCTGGGACGGAGGTTCACCTTCCAGTAGGACAATGACTCTAAGCATACTGCTAAAGCAACACTCAAGTGGTTTAAGGGGAAAAATGTAAATGTCTTGGAATGGCCTAGTCAAAGCCCAGACCTCAATCCAATTGAGAATCTGTGGTTTGACTTAAAGATTGCTGTACACCAGCAGAACCCATCCAACTTGAAGGAGCTGGAGCAGTTTTGCCTTGAAGAATGGGCAAAAATCCCAGTGGCTAGATGTGCCAAGCTTATAGAGACATACCCCAAGAGACTTGCAGCTGTAATTGCTGCAAATGGTGGGTCTACAAAGTATTGACTTTGGTGGGGTGAATAGTTATGCACACTCAAGTTTTCTGTTTTTTTTTGTCATATTTCTTGTTTGTTTCACAAAAAAAAATATTTTGCATCTTCAAAGTGGTAGGCATGTTGGGGAAATCAAATGATACAACCCCCCCCAAAATATATTTTAATTCTACAATATCAGGAGGAGGCAACTAGCAGATGCTGTTGGAGATGGAAGGCTCTCATACTGGTTTCTGTTCTCTAATCCCTTTCCACTACCACATAGTGCCCTCTACTCACTAGCACAGTTGCTTGCTACCATATAAAAGAAGAACCATGCACCTAATAAGTGAGGCCAATGCATTCTCTTAGCCGTTATGAGATACGATGCAATAAGCATCCACAGAAAGCTTTACTGTCGAGGCACAGCAGTACATAAATTAGCTGAAATATTCTCTTTAGAATATAAAGGCATCATTGACTGTCTGTGGTAGCAATGCAGCAACATTACTGTGATTAATGCCCCATATCACACACTCCAAAGTGGATAAGTCCTGAAAAAAAACGGTACCCTTACGCTAATTCTCCAGTCGACTTGACCTGATTGTACACCCTGTCGAAGCTCGAGGAAGCAGCTCACTGAGAGCGTTATTAACTATCCCATTTCCCTCTCATGACATTTCTACTGCATTATAGCATTTAATACCACTATAAATTCGACAGCATGTGTCCTTTACAGTCTCACTCTAAACCCCAGATGCACTTGTGACATACAACCAGCACTCTCGCGTCATCCTTCACACATTGAAGCCTTCTGATATAGTGGAGGAAGCAAGCGGTTTTTACTGAGCCACACAGCATATCATCTCCATTCCAGCTATTCTGCTGCATAATACAGAAGCTGGTGTCGTGTATCAGCAAGTATCATAGAGAGCTGTGCCACTGAGATGTAGGGCATGGCCTACCCTGTAGGCTCTGTTATTTCACCATAATTAGATGGTCAATTATGAATGTATGGATGAATGTAGCATGAGGCTTTAGGCCTGACTGTTTAAGACAGATCTCCCAGTTTGTTACTTCCCCTCCTTTTTTCATTTGTTGGTTTCTGTTCTAACCAATCAACCTATGTTGACCGTATCAACAACAGACCATAACATACTTAACACCTGAAGTCCGGGATAGGTAAGAATATACAGTATGCTTTGAAGCTCGTTCAAATATAAGACAACTGTTGATATCTGCAATAATGTGTGTTTTTTTTCTTTGCAAGTTTTAAACACTTGTGTTTGCAGTCTTCCATCAAGGCACATGTCGATATACGTTTCAGTTATCTAAAGAATGTGCGGAGTTGTGTTCAGGTCATCCATCAACATATTTTACTTGACAGGAGAGTTTGAAAGGCATGACATTGTAAAAGTACATCTCCTTACCTCAAGGTGGCAGCCCAGCCACTTCCATTCATCTTGTTGAATGTACGTCACAACATTGTACAGTAATTCTTTGTCTCACACAACATCTCAGAGTAGGTTGGCCCAGCAGTAGGAGGCTTGAAAGCATTGGAACAGAAGCAGCAGTACAGAGTCACCATGTTTATTTGACTAAAGATGTGAAGTTCCAGGTCCCAGTGAGAATTATTATACACTGAGTGTACAAAACATTAGGAATGCCTGCGCTTTCCATGACATGGACTGAACAGGGGAATCCAGGTGAAATCTGGATAGGTATTTTACGTATTAGCTAACCACATCATGGTCACGTCCCCCCGCTCAGATGTTCCATACAGTACATCAACCAATGGTTGCCTGCCATGCCATCAGAGTGCTATAACATGTGATGTGGTTAGCCTATATGCAAAATACCTATCCAGGAGTTGTAAGATGTGACAGGTGTCAACAACATCTAAACAGAGGAATGCTTATTTCGTCATCTAAAAAAAAGTATAAACAATAGCAGCTATGTTGACACTGCCATGTTGGTCTGAGCCTTGCTGTTGGAAAACCGCTACAGTGTCCGACTTTCGGCTGTTGCAGATGCACCTCCCCCGACTTCGGTTTTGTTAGCCTTACTGATCGAACACACCCAATATCTTATAGCAATCTGGTGTAAATTCCAAACTGTTCATAAATTCCCCACCTATACAGCAGGCCTACTTGGTTTGAACCCCGGGAACCCCTCAACTATTGTCCTTAGAATCTCCCAATTCAGGGCAACTTTCAGCAGGACACAACTTTGGCCAACGTTCACATAGGAATGTATGATGTAGAACAAACATACCTTGCTGGTGTATAGAATAAGTAATTACACCAACTCTAGTCATGGCATTTCTATTCGCAACGTTTCACAATGTTTTCGTACTGAACATGGCCCAGGTTTGCCACTTCCAGTTTGGACGACTGGGACTTCGTTCGAATTTGCCCACCTTAATAAATTGCCCATCTAACCAAATCCCAATGATATAAATCGATCTATGACTGTGCATATCTCTGCGATGGCTAAGATCAAAAGTAAGCATGACATTCAAAGGTTGAGCTGTTTTTCTCAAGACTGGATAAAGTGGATTCTGAATCCAATGGTGGTAGAATCAAGGTGAATTAGAATATTGTCCAAAAGAATGGAAAACAGAGCAAAGTAGTGTACAGTGATGAGAATGTCCCTTTGTATCTGGTAGAAGTACCATTTGTTAATGAGGACTAGCTAAACAGATTACCAATCTTGAAAAAATCATTTGAGTTATCCAAACTGGTGGAGAGAGTGCTGGGTAAAGTGAAGGCTGTGAGGATCACGAGAGGTGGGCTTGCTTCAATTTGTAGTGCTTCTGCGGATCAGAAGGAACGTGCGTTGCGTCTCATCCGATTTGATAAGTTTGAAGTGTCGTGTGTGGGCACCCCTCAAGGGGGTTGTATCTGGCGTCTCGTGGGAAGTCAATTTTAAAGAGATTAAAAATATTCCTGGAGTGATTGATGCACTTCGGATGAATCGTGTGGTGAATGGTGAAAAAGTGAAGAGTAACTGTTCCTTTGATATGGAGTCTCTCTCCACTCAAGTGCAGTTAGGATTTATAAACTACCGAGTTAGAGCGGTGTGATCATTGTAAAGCTTTTGGTCATGTTTGAAGTGTTTGCAGAAGGGAGAAGCCGAGATGTCCAAGTTGTGGAAAAGATCATGTCGTGTTTTAAAAGTGAGGGAAAATGTGACATTTTGCAATTGTGGTGGGAACTATGATTGCCCGACAAGGGTGAAAGAGAATAAGGTGGCAAATTCAGGGCTGTCCAGAGCATTTCATATGCAGCAGCTGTTAAAAGGATTGAGGGGTTGAATGGTGCACCTGAAGAGTCCATGGTGGTGGATAGGCCTTAAATGCAGGCTGCAGGGTTTGCCTTTCACCAGCAGGATCCTGACATTTTAAAGGTTAAGAAGGTGGACTTTGTGGCCTTTATAGCTATGGTGATTAATGGCACTGCCAAGGTGGAGAGAAGGTCCAGGAACATAGATATCATTGTGGATGCGGCAGAGCGGTTCCTGGGACTGAAAGATTTCTCAGCGGAGGAGTTAAATGGAATATTGTCACAAGCCTTACCACCCTCTCTGGACCTAGGGCCCGAGAAGAGAGGTATAGAGATTTGAAAGGAAGAAGTGGGAGTTTTGTTTTGTTTTTGTCAATGTACTATTTATATTTAGGTGGATTAAGTTAGTTTCCCTATCACAAATGGATTTTCTTTTTACCTTGTTTTGGTTTTTCAACCCGTTCAGTTGGTGGCGGAAATACACCTTTTTGGAAGAAGAAGAAGAAGAAAGGTTGAGCTACGACTAGCCCATTCATAGACAGTAATGCTAAACATATTGTCTATTCACAAACCTATCTGCTGTCCAGGGTAATTTTACAGACCGATGTGATGTCTAAACGTTAATAAGCCTCACTTTCAGTACAGTTTTGGAAACATTTGGAACTTAACTTTAATACCATTGAGGAAATTTTCAAAAACAACTTTTTAACATGGTGGCTTGTTTACGGAAGAGAGAGGTGACCACCTGTTCTAATCAGCTATCTAGCATCTCTGAACAACTGTGTGTAATGGAAGAAGGAAACCAGAACATTTTTTGCTGTGTTAAAATAGTGTACAGTCAGTGTATTAGAGAGAGTATCAGAGCCAGTTTTCCTTTGAACAGAACCTAAGGTCCTTAAAGGAGTAGGTTAGCCTACACCAAAATGACTTGGGAAGTAAGGCTTAGCCTAATAATGGATTATAGGAGCCTAACCTTGCTCCTTATAGTCCAAGGACCTTAAAAGTTCTGTTTAAAGGTGAATTGACTCTGGCAGCCAAAACAGCCAAATACTCCATCTAAATGTGAATCGATTCTCAATTGCGGTGCGGTTATAGAAACATAAAGCCCTCTACTTTCATATCACATTACAATTATTTCACAACTGCAAAATAAACATTTCATGTACACTGTTTTAACACAGTTGCAGCCAACCATATTTTTCAGTGACAACCCTTTTGAGATGTCTGTCTTCCGTTTACACACAGGTGTTCGTAGAGGCAGATAGCTAATTAGCACAGGTAGTCCACTCTGTCTTCCGTCTGTTTTCCGTGAACAAGCGAAGTAACATGGAAATATGGCCGTGTGGGAACCCTAACCTTTAATTTGATCACTCTTCTGTTGCTGAGAATCTTCCTGCACAGCAGGTGTATTCGAGGTTTAAAAAGGCTTCTAAAGTTTGTAATTTCCATTTTAAAATGTCAGACTTCATTTGCCCTATCGAAAAATGGATCAACCCCTACAAAAATGTCCATTAATTATAAACCACATAGTGATTCACATTTCCTGCTTGTAGCAAACTGGCTCAAATGAATATCCTACATCTGTATACAGGTGTAGTAATATAAACGTTTTATTTATCACTGATATGAAAGATACGTTCCTTATGTTTCCCAAACCATACCGCGATGCTTGTTAACGTTTAGAGCAAGGATCTAAACAAATCTAAACAAAACTCCCCCGGCCAGAAGATACGATCGTCAAAAGGCTCTAAAGTAGTTAGTGATTATGAACGGGCTAGTTTAGGCCGAATCCTATACAATGTGTGAATTAATTGTTAGCTTTTGTATAACTAAAGCTAACAACACACAGGTAAGTATTACAAACATGTTGTTTGTAATACGGCGACAGTTCCCCGTCCAGAGCCTCCGGCGACAGTTCCCCGTCCTGAGCCTCCGGCGACAGTTCCCAGTCTAGAGCTTCCGGTGACGTTTTACAGTCCGGAGCCTGCAGAGACGGCCTACAGTCCGGAGCCTGCAGAGACGGCCTACAGTCCGGAGCCTGCAGAGACGGCCTACAGTCCGGAGTCTGCAGAGACGGCCTACAGTCCGGAGCCTACAGAGACGGCCTACAGCCCTGAGCCTCCAGCGACGCTCCTCAGCCCGGAGTCTCCAGTGCTCCCCCACAGCCCAGTCTATCCTGTGCCTCCTCCACGGACCAGACCTCCAGTAGGTCTCCCCAGCCTGTTGAGTCCTGTGCCTGCTCCCAGAGCCAGGCCTCCTGCATGTCTCCCCAGCCTGGTGAGTCCTGTGCCTGCTCCCAGAGCCAGGCCTCCTGCAAGACTCCCCAGCCTGGTGAGTCCTGTGCCTGCTCCCAGAGCAAGGCCTCCTACATGTCTCCCCAGCCTGCTGAGTCCTGTGCCTGCTCCCAGAGCCAGGCCTCCTGCAAGTCTCCCTAGCCTGGTGAGTCCTGTGCCTGCTCCCAGAGCCAGGCCTCCTGCATGTCTCCCCAGCCTGGTGAATCCTGTGCCTGCGACCAGAGCCAGGCCTACTGCAAGTCCTGCCAGTCCGGCGCAGCCAGAGCCGCCCGCCAGTCCGGCGCAGCCAGAGCCGCCCGCCTGTCCGGCGCAGCCAGAGTCGCCCTCCAGTCCGGGGCCCGCGGCGAGGGAGGCACCACCAAAGTGGGGTGAGCCAGTGGTGGAGCGGGGTCTGCGTCCCGCTCCAGAGCCGCCACCGCGGAGAAATGCCCACACAGACCCTCCCCTATAGGTTCAGGTTTTGCGGCCGGGGTCCGCACCTTTGGGGGGGGGGGGGGGTACTGTCACGCCCTGACCTGAGAGAGCCTTTTTATGTCTCTATTTAGGTTTGGTCAGGGTGTGATTTGGGTGGGCATTCTATGTCCTTTTTTCTATGTTTTTGTATTTCTTTGTTTTGGCCTGGTATGGCTCTCAATCAGGAACAGCTGTACATCGTTGTCGTTGATTGGGAGTCATACTTAGGCAGCCTGTTTTCCTTTGGGGTTTTGTGGGTAGTTGTTTTCTGTCTTGTGTGTGTTCACCTGGCAGAACTGTTGGCTTTCGTTTTCTTGTTTGTTTTAAAGTGTTTCATTAAATATAATTATGACCACTTATGACCACGCTGCATCTTGGTCCCCTCTTCCAGACGATCGTTACAGAGAGTCATTAATGAATAACTTAGGTCTGTGTGTGGGTGCTTCTTACACTATAAGTCATGGCTTAATTTGGAATGAGTGCTTTATAATATTTCACACCAAAAATACTTGTCACATGCTTCGTAAACAACAGGTGTAGACTAACAGTGAAATGCTTACTGATGGGCCTTTCCCAACAATGCAGAGAGAAAGATAAAGATGAAATAATAGAAAAGTAAAACCAGTGATGGAAAAAGTACCACATTTTCATACTTGAGTACAAGTAAATATATCTTAAAACAAAATGACTCAAGTAAAAGTGAAAGGCACCCAGTAAAATACTACTTCAGTAAAAGTCTATAAGTATTTGGATTTAAATGTACTTAAGTATCAAAAGGTAAAGTATAAAGAAATGTAAATTCCTTATGTTAAACAAACCAGACGGCACAATTTTATTTTTTATTTACAGATCGCCAGGGGTACACTCCAACACTCAGACATAATTTACAAATGAAGCATTTGTGTTTAGTGAGTCCGCCAGATCAGAGGCAATAGGGATGACCAGGGATGTTCTCTTGATAAGTGTGTGAATTAGACCATTTTCCTGTCCTGCTAAGCATTCAAAATGTAACGAGTACTGTCGGGGAAAATGTAAAGAGTAAAAAGTACATTCTTTTCTTTAGGAATGTAGTGGAGTAAAAGTAAAAGTTGTCAAAAATATAAATAGTAAAGTAAAGTACAGATACCCAAAAAAACTACTTAAGTAGTACTTTCAAGTATATTTACTTAAGTACTTTACACCACTGAGTAAATTACATAATAATACAAGTAATAATAAATACACAATGAGTAACGATAACTTTGCAATATACACAGAGGTTGATGTGCAGGGGTATGAGGTAATTGAGGTACAGTTGAAGTCAGAAGTTTACATACACCTTAGCCAAATACATTTAATGTTTTTCACAATTCCTGACATTTAATCCCAGAGCTGGTGTAACTGAGTCAGGTTTGTAGGCCTCCTTGCTCGCACACGCTTTTTCTGTTTTTGCCCACAAATTTTCTATAGGATTGAGGTCAGGGCTTTGTGATGGCCACTCCAATACCTTGACACCCTGACCAAACCTCCTTAAGCCATTTTGCCACAACTTTGGAAGTATGTTTGGGGTCATTGTCCATTTGGAAGACCCGTTTGCGACCAAGCTTTAACTTCCTGACTGATGTCTTGAGATGTTGCTTCAATATATACACATCATTACAGGACATTTTTCCAAAAAGTACGATCTTTCTCCCCATGTGCAGTTCTTCCTTGCTGAGTGGCCTTTCAGGTTATGTCGATACAGGATTCGTTTTACTGTGGATATAGATACATTTGTACCTGTTTCCTCCAGCATCTTCACAAGGTCATTTTCTGTTGTTCTGGGATTGATTTGCACTTTGCGCACCAAAGTACGTTCATCTGTAGGAGACAGAACGCGTCTCCTTCCTGAGTGGTATGACAGCTCAGGAAGTGTATGTACATATAACTAGGAATAAAGTGACAGGCAATAAACAGTAGCAGCAACGTATGTGATGAGTCAAAGGGTCAATGTAGATAGGCCGGGGAACTATTTTGTTAACTATTTAACTAACTATTTAGCAGTCTTATGGCTTGGGGGTAGAAGCTGTTCAGGGTTCTGTTTGTTCCAGACTTGGTGCACTGGTACCGCTTGCCGTGCAGTAGCAGAGAGAACAGTCTATGACTTAGGTGGCTGGAGTCTTTGACAATTTTTAGGGCCTTCCTCTGACACTGCCTGGTATAGGGTCTTCCTCTGACAACACCTGACAACGCCTGGTATAGCGGTCCTGGATGGCAGGAAGACCGGCCCCAGTGGTGTACTGTGCCGTACGCACTATCCTCTGTAGCGCCTGGTGGTCGGATGCCAAGCAGTTGCCATACCACGGGGTGATGCAGCCAGTCAATATGCTCTCAGTGGTGCTGCTGTAAAACGTTTTGAGGATCTGATGAATCAGGGATGAAGTACGGTACGATGACTGATGCCCAATTTGTACTATCAGTCATTACGTTATCATTGCATTTTATGACACATAGACATAAAGAAACAAAGATCTGCGCAGGTATGCATGCATGCAGACCCACAGACAAGTACACACACACATGCACACACACTTACTACTTAGTTTTACATCTTACCGATATCCACCCCCTCCCTTCAGCCTTCCTGTGTAATGGTGTACTAGGTAAGCCTCATAAACTTCTGCTCTGTCTAATATGTCCAACTCAAGGGATCAGTGCTCAGGTGAGAGGGTCCCCATGTTTTATTTTTGGGTCTGCCCACTCCCCTCTCCCACCCACCCACAGCTGTTTCCAATCTGTGACAAATCCAGCCCAGCGGTTAATGAAAGAGGTTAATGAAAGAGGTTAATGAAAGAGGTTAATGAAAGGATCCAGGGCCCATGATGAAAAGATAGGGCCGAGGCCTGTGTTAAGGTTAGGTTCAAATCTGAAGCAGGCCGCTGGGCCGGAAAGGCCTGCTGTTTAATGGGAGATGTCCTGGTGGCACACCTGTACTGTGTTGCACCAGCAGGGTAACAGTAAAAACACTGGAGATTGTCCTTTAAAACATACTCTTAAAAAGGGAGTACCAAACATATCTTATGGTAATAATGTCAACTGTACGTTTGACGCTGGATGCGCATGCCCCAGAGCGCTTGGCCTTGCCACTGTCTGGATAGACTTGCATCTCTCAAGGGGATGGAACATGTCGTGATTGACATATGACTCTATAAAACAGGTCTTATGCATGTACGTAGCAATGAGATGTTTGAGGGTTTCATTCAAATGAACGTTCATTTTTTTTTAAGTCTCTATATTTGTGAATCCATGATGTAGTCCTATACCGTAGATGAGCCGATATCAGAGATGTTTCAAAATGTTTGTCGTGGAAGTTCAGCGCTAAAGCCCACATTTAAAGGCAATGTTCCCGCGTTGGCTGAGACTGCATTCACGGTAAACATTGCATGTCGGCTCAATCGGAAATGACCTTTAAATTTCTATCTCGCAATCTGTAATGCTTCAGCAATGCAGATTGAATAGAGCCCTTAGTGTCAAACAGCATAGTTTTGCTCCGGGATATCTGAGTACTATATCTGATTATCTGCGCTATTATCACTATGTCTTTCACTGAACACTGTAAAAACACTCCAAAGCCTCTGTTTAACTTGGTTGTCCTCCCAGAATGGCTTGTCCTACTTAATAAAACAAGATAAAACAATAAACTTGGAAGAACTTAATAAGCCGATACACATTCAAACAAATACAAAAGCACAGTGTAGTAAGATAGGCAACGTTGTCCCTGCAAGACATTTTCTCCACAAAAACCCAAGCTGGTCTCTCATTTAAATATTCAATAGGGTCACACTGCCAAGAAACAAGAACTTAATGTGCCATCTGGTAAATCACAGTCTTGTGTTCTCATCAACTCTGCTCAATGGAGTCCATCAAAGAAGCTGTCAATTGGCCACACTGACCAGGGCCAATACTCAAACGGACTAATTTATCACATGTTGTAAAGAGTACATGGAAAGAGTATGCATACAGTATGTTTCTAATCATTCATTCTCTGCCATCATACAGGACACATGAGAATATCAATCCATGCTGGAGGTTTTCTTGGTTATCTTCAGAGAATCTGTCCCTTAGGTGATCTGGTGTTTTAGAATATCTTATCTGAGACTCATTGCTGTCTCACCAGAGCCAATATTATTCAATGAGAAGCAACTGCATCAGCCTACTTGTGAAGAAAAAAAGACTCAAATCCATGCTTGGATACGCTCCCACACTCTAATATGAAAACAGGGAGTGTCTGTCTGTCTGTCTGTCTGTTACATTGCCTGGCCAACTTGTAGAAGCTGTTCTTCACTCAGGGGTTGGAGGATTTAAGAGGCCAATAATTGGCTGCAAAGGGCCCAGGGACCCTGCCTTCTTTAGCCAATTCCTGATGAGTGAGCAGAGGGGGGAGTTCCATGCTTCGCTGACAAGTAATGGCAACAAAAAAAACTCTGAATGCTGCACATGCACCTGATTTACATGCAAGAGTTGTAATTGCCTGCGTTTGAGTCCTATTACTTGGGAGTTTTGTACCTGTTTATGTTCTAGGCCCCTTATGTTCCTGCAGGATTTGAAATTTATGCACTGTCTCAATCGTCAATCACACTGACAGCTCTGGGGGGGGGGGGGGGGGGCTGCAGCTGTGAGGCTAGCCAAACGTAGCAGAGGTACAACCATAAATATTGCTTAAATTAGAATTAATATTACAAAGAAGAAAATGGAGAGAAATAAAGTAGAATGAAAATCATTCCCCCAAAACAAAATTGTTCTGCTATACATGCCCATGAATAATGGAATAGGATTATCTTTCCCCGTATTGGTTTCTAGTCAATCTGCACCCCATATATTCTTTGATTTTAGCAAATATAGCACAACCCTACCATCATATTACTAACAGGATGCATCCTGTAAGATTTA
This sequence comes from Salmo trutta, assembly GCF_901001165.1. Classification (NCBI taxonomy): domain Eukaryota; kingdom Metazoa; phylum Chordata; class Actinopteri; order Salmoniformes; family Salmonidae; genus Salmo; species Salmo trutta. The sequence goes on from NC_042979.1 coordinate 12,168,651, forward strand.
GTGTTTGGATAACATGTTTTTCATTTATTTAAGTTTTAAAGGACAGGAAATACAAGCAGCCTTTCACTGTGCTCACAAAAAGGACACAAACATACGCGTACATAGCAGTACGCACATGCTTCCCCTGTTCCAAACCTTCCCAGCTATCCCACCCTGCTGTTCAGTTGACTGTCTCCTCAGCTCTTGTGGTCCCTTTGATGTCCCCCCACTCATCCTAAATCCCCTCTGATGGTCTCTGCATGCCCCAATATGAAATATACAGAATGCAGAGTTTACAGTAAACACTAGAATATTCTCCACATGCAAGAAACGTTCAGTTAAGGTCCGTGTGCAGATTTGCCGCTCTCTCTCTTCCTGTTTTAGTACCTCTGCTGATAGGCTCACGCCGCTCCCAGCTGAGAAGCTGAATTAAAAAACCTGTGGTCTCTGTCCTTTAGAGAGACTCATACGAAAAAAAAGATACATTTCAATATATTTAATGTCACGTCAAATGTACATCTTTGCATCTTTGCTCAAATGCATGTAATTCCTGACAATATTCCAGAAAGTCCAGAAAGTCTACAGGGTGGCCAAAGTGCTTCCTAATTCGTCTCTTAAATTACTCTTCACGTATTGATCAATGGAGGTAATCAATCAAGATCGGGCACTAGGCTGTTATAAAAATACACATTTTGGAGTTTTTTTGCGATTTAAACACAAACTGTACATCCATCGTATAACGCTCCACAATGTGTAGGTCTAGGTCTTGTGCTTCCAATAAGTGGTATTATACGGCTCTACAGTGAATGGTTAGCGGTGTTATGGTGCGTTCGTAACCAAGTGGAAAGTGGGAATTTACCACATCTGGGAAAAATCTACTTGAAAGGCCCTCCAACTGGTAATTACTAGTTAAATCAGCCACGAATCCCCTTGTGACCGGGGGAATCGAAGCTTGTTGTGTGCAACAGGGAGAGGCAATTGAATGCAAGATTCACCCCAAAAATGTAATTGTTAAAAAATGTCTAGCCTATCTATGGGTAACATGGTTAAGATGTTATGCTCCACCCGCTCAGTTTTTCACCACAAAACACCAGAAAATGTCCAAAAAGAGTAAAACCAGCTCACCTTATTTTACACTATGATTTGACTATTAGATGTTCAATGTTTCTTTTGAAACAAATATTTAAAAAGGAATAGTTTCACCATATTAAAACGAGAGTTCAGTTCACGTAAGAGGGTTCACCTTAAAACTAGGAACAAGAGGTAAATGAATCACTAATCACATTAAATAAATAATAATCTTCACAAATAACCTTGTAAAGGTAATGACATAACTAGGGCTTTACAATGACTGGGAAAATTTGGAGTATTTTGGTGGGGTTCCTGGTTAAAATCTTCCTAGAAGTCACAGATGGTGCACAGAGGGACATGTCAAAATGCAAAATTTTGCCACTTAAGCAAGTCTTTATTCATATTGAAAATTGTATTTACTGAATTCTCCATGTGGTCTATATTAAAGGGCACTTCATTTCATATAACAGGCTTTGAAATAGGCTTTTAAAATCAATATTGATGCATAATATTGAATTAACATATCAAAGTGATGCAAAAGGGACTCATTTTGTGGAACGCACCAGTACTCGTAAGGATCCGCCCCTTTTTTTTTTTACTTTCGCCTAAAATGACATACCCAAATCTAACTGCCTGTAGCTCAGGACCTGAAGCAAGGACATCCATATTCTTGATACCATTTGAAAGGAAACACTTTGAAGTTTGTGGAAATGTGAAATTAATGTAGGAGAATATAACACATTAGATCTGGTAAAAGATAATACAAAGATTTCTTTTTTTTCTTTTTTTACCATCATCTTTGAAATGCAAGAGAAAGACCATAATGTATTATGCCAGCACGGGCGCAATGTAAATGTTGGCCACTAGATGGTAGCAGTGTATGTGCAAAGTGTTTGACTGATCCAATGAGCCCTTGCATTTCTGTTCAAAATGTGGTATCAAGACTGCCCAAATGTGCCTAATTGGTTTATTAATACATTTTCAAGTTCATAACTGTGCACTCTCCTCAAACAATAGCATGGTATTATTTCACTGTAATAGCTACTGTAAATTGGACAGTGCAGTTAGATTAACAAGAATTTAAGCTTTCTGCCAATATCAGATTGTCTATGTCTTGGGAAATGTTCTTGTTACTTACAACCTCATGCTAATGGCATTAGCCTACTTTGGCTCAACGGTCCCGTGGGGGACCCACCGATCCTGTAGAGGTTTTAAAGGAAAATGCCACCCAAAAGCTATATTTTGGTATTTGTTTCATTAATCCATTGTTACCATAGTTCCAAAAAGTTTTCCTTGTTAGCAATCAAGTTTTCAAGATACTGAAATCATCCCCATTTGATGCAAAACGCAGCATCATATGATGCAAAATGCTTCATACTGTATGATTTCTGTATTTTGAAAGTTACATATCTTGAAAACTTGATTGCTGACAAGCAAAACACTTTGGGACTATGTCAACAATGGACTACAGAAACAAATGACAAAATATAATTTTTGGGTGGTTTTCTTTTAAATTCTGCCTGTTGGACAGTAGTTGCAATGCATTGTTTACTTGTCATATGCACATAAAAGACATGGAGCCACTATTTAAATGCATGTTAGTGCTTTTGGTATGTGCCAAGTACAACAAAAACTCATTTTGACAAAATCTATTTTAGCGGTGGCAGCCTATAAGAAGACTTGGAGGCATGGCTTGTTGGGGGAGTGGCTTTGTGCTTATTGGCCCCCCCATGAGATGGATTGTCATTCCAGTTCATTTGTTATGTTGTGTTCTGTGACTAAAGCTTGTACACTACCAGTTCTGCACTCTTAATGAGACTGACATAAGTGCATATGATACCAAAAAACATACTGTAGTGTCGTTTTATATGATTTGGCCAATTTTTTATATTTGCTATATTTAATTTGAAAATATAATTCTTACAAAAAAATTGCCAATTTCATCAAGCTCCTTATCTGTTTTATACTCACAAAGGGAAGCGGTATTGGTTTTCATCTTGTGATGTTCTCTCTCTGGCAGGTTTATCTCAGCTTTCCATCTGCAAACGGACAAGAGGGAGCAGTGCACAGCCCCAGATGGGACTTTCATAACTATTATTATCTTAGAGGTAAGAGCATTTTAAAGGCAGACATACGATGATACTTCCACTAATGTTGTACCTCTAGGCATACATACTACTACGGTTACACCACTACTGCTTTTACACCACACTGCTAGGGCCTCCTACCACTACTCCTAACTACTGCTGTTACACCACACACTCCTCCTACCACTACTCCTAACTACTACTGTTACACCACACACTCCTCCTACCACTACTCCTAACTACTGCTGTTACACCACACACTCCTCCTACCACTACTCCTAACTACTACTGTTACACCACACACTCCTCCTACCACTACTCCTAACTACTGCTGTTACACCACACACTCCTCCTACCACTACTCCTAACTACTACTGTTACACCACACACTCCTCCTACCACTACTCCTAACTACTGCTGTTACACCACACACTCCTCCTACCACTACTCCTAACTACTACTGTTACAAAACAGTCCTTCCTACCACTACTCCTAACTACTACTGTTACACCACACACTCCTCCTACCACTACTCCTAACTACTGCTGTTACACCACACACTCCTCCTACCACTACTCCTAACTACTGCTGTTACACCACACACTCCTCCTACCACTACTCCTAACTACTGCTGTTACACCACACACTCCTCCTACCACTACTCCTAACTACTGCTGTTAGACCACACACTCCTCCTACCACTACTCCTAACTACTGCTGTTACACCACACACTCCTCCTACCACTACTCCTAACTACTACTGTTACACCACACACTCCTCCTACCACTACTCCTAACTACTACTGTTACAAAACAGTCCTTCCTACCACTACTCCTAACCACTACTGTTACACCACACACTCCTCCTACCACTACTCCTAACTACTGCTGTTACACCACACACTCCTCCTACCACTACTCCTAACTACTACTGTTACAAAACAGTCCTTCCTACCACTACTCCTAACCACTACTGTTACACCACACACTCCTCCTACCACTACTCCTAACCACTACTGTTACACCACACACTCCTCCTACCACTACTCCTAACTACTGCTGTTCTGGCCACTGCTAGGGCCTCTAAAAGCACCTGAAAGAGAACAATTTTACACTCAGACGTCTTATGTTATGGTCCAATCTAACTTACAACATACGTCAGAAGGTCTAGTCAATTGTATCTACACTCACGTTTGAACAGGTTTCTGCTGAACCTCACTCTATTTGAAATGATATACAATAATTGTGTTGGAAACGTACTGCTTTTCTTATTCTTCATGATGCTTATATGTACTATAATTTCGGCCAACTGCAGCTGGACTGATTGAGGACTCAGATAAAATGTCCTTTAGCTCAAAGGATGCTCTCCTAGTCACCCAGTCTCACTATGCAGTTCTCTGTCAGCTGAGATGCAAAGCTGTAACTGTGACATTCAAAGAGAAAATCAAATCTCTTTTTTCATGCTGTTCCAATTACAGGCCTGCTATCGCTGCATGTAAGAGGGCAAAGCCAGGAGCGTGAATGGCTGGTTGACATTGGAGGTGATTGTACAGTACTATACATTGAATGACACAGATGAAGGGAACAGGACTGTATGGCATTGGTTTCCCTGAGGACTTAACTTCAAAGCTTCACCAACAGGAAACACAGCTAATCTCTCCAGTGGGGTTCTCTCTAACTACTTATGGTACATTGAGGGAAAATGGGCAAAGTAATGACAAAGACATCAGAGATTACAGCATGCAGACGTACAGGGGAGCATTTTAATAAATACTCAACTAGAACATGTTTACAGTTACTGTAGCTACATACTGTACTTCTCCCCGGTAATTATACAGAATATAACTTGTCCGCCTGCGTCTCCACAACAACCGAGTCAATGCAAAACCTCACTAATGATCTTCCCTCCCAGCAATGTACTGTTCTGTAAACTGGTGTATAATCAACCATTTTAGAGTAGAAAGTTTTGCCTTAACCTTTTAGGAGGATTGCTTTCTCAATGTGGAAAACTCTGTAGTGTTTACTGAAATAATGATGGTAATTAGAGAATGAAGAATAACTCCATGAACCTCAACCCATAGTCTCCCTAGTCTTCACTTAGCTGAGAAACAGTGTAGCTACTCCACACTGAGAGAGCAGTGGGAGTTAAGACCCCAAACCGGCTTAATGGCCTCCCTCCTCTAAAGGGAAGCTATAATTAACATTAAGCGAGCAGATGTTGAAAGAAAAGCATTTTTCTCGATAATAAATGTGATTTTGAATTTAACATCTCAGGGGTAAGGGAACCCTATCTAAATAACCCCAAGGCCCCCGCCTCTTCCTCCACAGTGGTCTGTAATGCTGTAAGTGCAGTAACGACACCCATCCCTCACCACCCCCTCTTCCCTTCCCACTCCTCCCTCTGTGCCTCCCGGCCCTCAGGCCGAGTTTGAAACCCTTCTGTTTCAGTAGGGATCGAGTGACTGCACTTAAGTGCGGCAACAATGTCAATGAAATTGAGACCAACAATGTTTGCATTGTACCTACAAGACGGCTCGCCCCTTGCTGTAAAAAAAGAGGTGTGGGAAGGGGATGGAGATAGGTTAAACCAGCACTCTGGTTCCCTAGGACTTCTCAAACTTCTGAGGGTTCAATGCACTGCAATGCCTCTGTGGAATAAAAGCTTCAAGCTGCCTACATGAAAATTCAATTTCTCCAGCATTTGAAAGGAGTCTGGTCTATTGTAGGCTGCTGCTGCCTTTTGCATGTATGAATAGTTCATTTCTCTTCATTTCTCCCTCTTATTTGAAAATAGGTCACTCTAAATTCACAGTTAAACAGCACTTGTGAGAGTCTGCCTTGCCATGCCTGTTATAGAATAAGTATGTGTTTGGGTTTTGTGTTTAGGTTGAGTTAGGCTCTTGTCTGTTTTCTGGTGTTGTTTTTTACTATTGTTGTTTACTATTTACTGTTTACTTATTTGATTTGAGTACCAACATAACACCCATATGGTTCTTGAGAAGTAGAGATGCAGTTTTAGGATGCTCTGCATTGCACAGTAAAGTCTATGGTTACCGGTAGTTACAGATTTGAGTGTTTCAGAGGCCACAGGAAGATTGGATTTCTTCATTGATTGTTTTCTCTTCTTATGGGTCGATTTCTGTTTTCATCTTGTGTCGTCACATAACTATTCCCAGCTCTAAACAACCACAGAAAATATTCTTCATATTTTATGGGTAGGATGTGGTGAGGTTTTGGAAGAGACTCTTGCAGAAAATGTATTACCACGGGGAATACTTGACAAATCTGAAGTCTTTGTATGAAAGGGTGGCAGATGATTTAAGTGATTCCTGTTTGATTTGGTTGCAATCAACCCCCCCTCCCCCCCCCTTCCATCTTGAATGTCCCCAGTATCCCTGCAGTAGCTTCCTCATGAGGACTAACAGAGCAGGTATATAACATTAAAGTGTTTGGTGTTTGATGACAGTTATCCTTTAACTGCCTAGGTTCATCCTGGTTCATCCAGGGGTGAGCCCCCCCTCCTCTTCCTCTGTGACTGAGGGAACCCCTGCTATGGCTGCTGTAACCTGGGGCTCCATCAGAGCAGGGGTCCCCGGTTTATCTCACACCCCCGGTCTGGAGAGGGCCCCTCTAAACCCCATATCCCCTGCTCTGAGTCTGGAGAGCGGTCTGTCTGGAGTCCCTATCTTCCCAGCACCAGCCCCTCTCTGCAGGGGGCCTTGCTGGAGACACAAACCCTTTTCTCAGGGCTACAGTCTGCAGCAGGGGGAGAAGAAAAGTAGAATTAAAACCCTATTTTGTTTTATCATTGCCCCCTCCCTCCCATTTCTGGGGTTTTGGCATTTGGTGTCTGGTTTCTATACCTTGGGCGATAGTCAACGTGACAGGCATTGGTTTCCTGGTGAGTTGGGCTCTCTGCTCTGCTTTGTTGTGTTTAGGTTAGGATGCTGTGCTGTGCTGTGTTCTCTGTTGTTGTCTACTGTTGTTGTTTGCTGTTGTTTACTGTTGTGTTAACTATTGTGGTTTGCTTACTGTGCATAGTACGGATTCTCCGGTGGATGCAATATCTCAGCCATTCTCCTATTCCACCAGGTTTTCAGAACATTTACTTTTTACTCGTTCATGTGTTCTTATTTGTTCATTATTCCTAGGAGTAAGGGGTAGGCTGTTCTGGTTTCAAGGCAAAGATGCGACTGTACCAAGATTAAAGCATTCTTTCTTCACTGAGCTGCAGAGTCTACAATATCTATTGCACTAAAGGAAATCACTTCAGACACTTTCGTATAAGACTCTACAACTGAAATGCAATAAATATTGATTGGCCAGCCTACACATCTATATTGAATGTTTAAGCAGAAGTCGTTAGTATACTGTAGAAGCTGTGTTTGCTGTGTTGAACAACATATTGTGTTCTGAACACACTCTGCCCTGTCTAGAGGTCGAGACACTCCCCAGAGAACTCCAAGGAAGATAGAAAATATTTAGATTCAAATTTTTCTTGCTTGGTTTGCATATTTTTCCCCTTCAGCTACAATCTATTAATGAGGCAAACAGGTCCTTACCGGCAAGGGAGGTGCTTACCATGCTACCACACATGAATAGGCACATGTTCTCTTTATCCAAATCGATCTATCACATGCACACACTCAAACACACACTAACACACACACATCACTGGACAACCCCCCACTTTTCCTGCTGCTCCCTCATTTTAATAACCCCTAGAGATTACATGTGCAGTAAAAGTAAATCAGCTTTTCTTCGATTGATTTGACCTTGTAGGTACAGCAACATAATTGCTTCTACATGCTATTTGCGTACCTTGCAGGGTAAGGAGCAGTAGTCTAATGATGTGCGCTTTACGCACGAAGAATCACAACCTTCCATCACCCCATCCCCCGTTCATTCTCTCTGACTTCCCTGTTCTCTCTGTGTGTTTACTTGTCCCCTCTCGCCTGTACCAGAGCAGATCAGATGGCAGATATGTTAATGAGGCAGTGCTGAGTAATGGGGCAGGATGGGAGTCTGACACAGTGCCCCCTCCCATCACCGCGGCGACCAGCAGCCCCACAGGATGCACTCTGGGAAATGTCCCGTCTGCTTATCAGAGCCTCTTTGATGGGTCAAGGTCTAGAGTAACATCACAACATGATCCCTGTGCTGGTCTCCACACACACAACTGTTAAAGGATTCGGGTCTATGTCTGTGATGTTGGTGTGATCACACCGTGATAAGCGAGTCCCTGTCTTTAAGAGGGAGCCTTCTCCAAGGACTTCAAACTAAAGAGGCCACCGAAATGCTATTGATAGAGAGTCACAACTTCCCCACTGCTGCAGTGCTTCTGGTCAAGTTGAGAACTACTTTCATGAAACAAAATATACTTCTCATCTGATCTTTCGCTCTCTCTCTCTCTCTCTCTCTCTCTGTGTGTTTGAGACATATTCACTGATCTATTTCATCGGCGCAACAGTTTGACTTGGGAGAGGAACAGTATTCTGCTGGATTGAGGAAGATACTGTTACTGAAGGTTAGATAGACAGGTTCATATAGAGAGGAATGTGTTTGAGTGTGTTGGGTTCTGGTGTGAGGTCTTCATCAGGCTTCCTAACACTGTGTTTACAGTAGCATTGTGACTAGCGGCTGCATTCCCACAGGCCTTACAGCCTCCCCCTGAAACCGTCATAAATCATCGTTAACAGACAGCTCCTGACATCCTGCCCAGACATCACCACATAGTTCTCTCTAGTCAGGAATTTCTACGCTGGATGTACAAACATGGCTGGCTGTGTAGCCTCAGCTAGAAACATTACTGAAACTCACACCCCTAACAAAGAACGAGAGGGTTGAGTTCCAAAGAGAGGGATGAAAGCGTCTCCCAGAATGTGGAGAGCGGCACGCTAATGCCTCAGTACATTATGTTAAGCTTTTCACCCCCGAACCTGCCAGGAATTTGGATTTCTGTTTGTATCCCTGCCAAACTGAGTAGGCTACAATGACAGTCAGGGTGCTTTTAAAGCTATTAACGAATGCTAGAGCTATCAAATAAGGGGAGGTAAGTGAGAGCATGATAGTGTGCATACTAAGTTGTTTGTAAAAATTCAGCATTTTGAGTAGTAAAAATAAGTGGACTTGAAAAAGTATGGTATTCATTCAACTATAACTTATGTATGAATTCAGGGAAATAGGTCCAAATGGAAATACTGTACAGAGATAAAATGGGTAAAACCATAGATGTCAACTAAAATCATGTTTCTGGGAACAGACGCTGTAAACCCCAATGTGCCGTCATTACTCAAAACTTCTGTAGAAACCCGTTGCACTACTGTACCATAAGAGTACAGTTACTTGAAGTGATTTTGTAGTCATTACTCAAACCGATAGAGTCGGTTTTGAGTTGTATCAGCTTGACAATTTTGAGGAAATCAGGAAAGGTTTTAAGTTCATTGAAGTTTAAGCTCATTGTCAATTAAATGCAAAACTTATTAGTGGCTGGAACTCTAAACAGATGTGTTAAGAAATTGTTATTATTAATTTGATTGAACTTAGAATACAGACATTTCTTTCTTACATGAACATATCCTAGTCAATATTTTCAAGCTTAATATTTCAAAAAATATTCAAAAATATTTTCCAAACATCGTTGTTTTTCCCAAACCACAAAGAAAGTATTTTATCCAGTTTCTAACACAACTTAATGAAGGAAGCATTATGTCACATTCAAAAGTTTCATTTCCAATTAATAATAGCATAACAGAGAATTCAGTAGGGAACATTAAGGCACCCATCTGTCTCTTGCACTTCTGTATGCTTTTTCAGAACTGTCATCAACACCCATGTAAAAAAATTGCCCAACCAACAGACCACTTTAATAACTACAACGACATTCTCAGTAATGCTTACCAGAAACTTTTTTTTATCTACTTCAGCTGAATGCACTGACTGAAGTTGGTCTGGATAAAAGCATCTGCTAAATGACCAAAATGTAAATGTATAAACTAACATTTGGATAGCATACTGGGTATTATTCTAATTAGCTCTGCCCCAAAAAAACAAGAGAAACTCTTTGGCCAACCAAAATAAACTAGTAAATTTAAAATAAATGAAACGTACATATCTGTTGTTTAAATCATTTACTTAAAAAACATCATACACGTTTAATAATAAAAGCACAATTGCTGTGTGTCACGCTTGTCGTCGGTAATGGAGGACCAAAACGCAGCAGGTATGTGTATGCTCATCTCAACGTTTTAATGAATACAAAAATGAACACCAAAATAACAAACAGAACTAACGATCGACAAAACAGTCTGGCAAAGCATAAGGCTTACACACAGAACAATCTCCCACAAATGACAAACACAAACACACCCCAATATATGGGACTCTCAATCAAAGGCAAAGAGAAAACACCTGCCTTCAATTGAGAGTCCCAACCCCAATTAATCAACCATAGAAACACAAACATAGACCATAAACCAAAAACCCGGAAATACTAAATCAAACACCCTTTTAACAAACACACCACCCTGAACCACATAAAACAAATACCCTCTGCCACGTCCTGACCAAACTACAATAACAATTAACCCTTATACTGGCCAGGACGTGACAGTACCCCCCCCCCCTTAAAGGTGCTAACCCCGGAAGCACCTTAAAACAAAAAAACAAAAAACCACAACCCCAAACAACAAAACAAATTTCCCCTCTACTAAAAGGGAGGGAAGGGAGGGTGGCTGCCGTCAACGACGGCACTGTGCTACACCCCCCCTCCCCAACCCACCTATATCAGGAGGTGGCTCCGGTTCTGGCCGTTCCAGGCAGTCGGGCCACTCTGGCAGTTCGGGGCAGTCTGGCCAGTCTGGCAGCTCGGGGCAGTCTGGCCAGTCTGGCAGCTCGGGACAGTCTGGGCAGTCCGGGGCAGTCTGGCCACTCCGGCAGTTCGGGGCAGTCTGGCCGCTCCGGCAGTTCGGGGCAGTCTGGCCGCTCTGGCGACTGTTGACTGGCGGGCAGCTCTGGCGACTGTTGACTGGCGGGCAGCTCTGGCGACTGTTGACTGGCGGGCAGCTCTGGCGACTGTTGACTGGCGGGCAGCTCTGGCGACTGTTGACTGGCGGGCAGCTCTGGTGACTGTTGACTGGCGAGGCTGGGTTCACGCACTTGAAGCCTGGTGCGTGGTGCTGGTACTGGGCGTACCAGATTGTGAACACGCACCTCCAGGCTAGTGCGGGATGCGGGAACAGGACGAGTCGGACTGGGTTGACGCACTTCCGGGTCCGCACGAGAGACAAGAGCTGGAAACCCAGGGCTATGGAGGCGCACAGTCGGTCTTGATCTTACCTCCTGCACAACCCGTCTTGGCTGGATGGAACTAGTAGCCCTGTACGAGCGGGGTGCTTGTACAGGGCAGACTGGGCTGTGCAGGGGCCTGATGGTAGCCGTGCGTAGAGCGGGAGTTGGGTAGCCTGGTCCTCGGAGGCGTACCGGCGGCCAGATGCGCTGCGCAGGCATCCTCCTACCAGGCTGGATGCCCGCTCTAGCACGGCACCTGCGAGGGGCTGGAATAACGCGCACCGGACTGTGCGTGCGTATGGGTGAGATAGTGCGCTCCTCAGATATAACCACGGGTAGCTGGCTTCCGGCTCTTCCTAGGCCTAGCCAAACTACCCGTGTGCCCCCCCAAAACATTTTCTTGGGGGTGCCTCACGTGCTTCTCCCTCAGCGCGTCCAAGGCCTCGTACCTCCGCCTCTCTGCCTTGGCTGCCTCAATTTCCTCCCGTGGGCGACGGTACTCCCCAGCCTGGTGCCAAGGTCCAGCCCCGTCCAGAACTTCCTCCCAGGTCCATCTCTCCCGCTAGTCCAACTCGAACTCCCTTTTCCTCTGCTGCTTGGTCCTTAGTTGGTGGGAGATTCTGTCACGCTTGTCGTCGGTAATGGAGGACCAAAACGCAGCAGGTATGTGTATGCTCATCTCGACGTTTTAATGAATACAAAAATGAACACCAAAATAACAAACAGAACTAACGATCGGCAAAACAGTCTGGCAAAGCATAAGGCTTACACACAGAACAATCTCCCACAAATGACAAACACACCCCAATATATGGGACTCTCAATCAAAGGCAAAGAGAAAACACCTGCCTTCAATTGAGAGTCCCAACCCCAATTAATCAACCATAGAAACACAAACATAGACCATAAACCAAAAACCCGGAAATACTAAATCAAACACCCTTTTAACAAACACACCACCCTGAACCACATAAAACAAATACCCTCTGCCACGTCCTGACCAAACTACAATAACAATTAACCCTTATACTGGCCAGGACGTGACACTGTGATAAAGTTGTACCTGCTTAGTTATCATTTATTATCATAACTTAAAGAACAAAGTTGGTGTGACTTCTCATGTAGTTTTTAGTCAGTACCACATAAACAGTTTAAGTAATTAAGACTTGTAATTGACTTTGAGTTCAACTTACTAGAAGTATTTGAGGTAAAAATGCTTTGGGTTTTACAGTGTACTATAATCTTAATTTTATATTCATACACATAATACCAGTGTCAGAAATCTACATAGGCTACAGTATTTTACTATGTAGCCTACAATCAATGAAATAACAGTCAACCTGTGTACTTCACATGCTCCAAATTGTTCTGCTATTTGTTGGAGTTTAGATCATTACAGAACGGAATGAAAAATATACTAAGTAAGAAAAAAAAATCTCTTCTGTACAATTGCAATCAAACATCGCCTGGCACTCTGACTGATTGCAATCAGCAGAGCTTTGCTCCGGCAGTGCCAGTTCACACAACACAGTTGGTTTTCTTCCCCAAATCACACGTTTTCTGTTTCTCTAAAATACTACTCAAGACCTCAGCAAAAATAGGCAAGGTTCTGTGCACAATGGCACAGGGGGGACGACAACAATAGACCTCCGATGCCTCTTAATTGACTATCGCAAGGTCTAGGATTTGGAATTGAATCTGAACTGAATCAAACTGAATGAGAATTCAGTCATCTAATTGAGAGGTCAGTGAACTGAAGGAGTCTATAGGGAGGATGGGAGCAGTCTGACAGGGTCCATCTGCACAGTATATCATTGTTTAGGAGGCAGCAACATGATGACAACCCACAGACACGGATCTCCTCATTGATCACCTACTTACTTACTGCCTGCTTTTAAGCCATCAATATCTTTTAAAGCACCACTTAAGATGAGGGACATATGTCTCCTATATGCTCTCTGTCTAAGTGCTTGCGTCTTATACTGGAGGCCAGGGATCCATTGTTTTAAGAGCAGGGGACTGTACCAGAGACCTAGCCTCCAGCAGCACGATAGTAATGGACAACCCAACACAGAGAAATCTCTGATTCACTCCTCGTGACAGTTGTGTTTCTGGCAGACTTACCATGTACTAGCGCTTGGTGAGAGATCACACTTTTAATTTTAAGAATGCTAACGGTTGTTGGAGGATAATTGAATGCGTCTGTCAGAAATTAAATTATGCTGCACGCTGTCATGAAACGTTCGAAAGTTGAAATCAAATAACAGTTTCAAAGAATTCAATTATGTGATATTACTGACTGACAGCAGAGAAGGCTCGGAGCAATTCGAGGTATATTTTCTTTGTATGCTCTCTGTCTATTTCCATGTAAGATATACACTTAAGTATCGTTGTTTGTCCCAGACAGCAGCTGAAAGCAGGACATAGGTGTACTTATGGTGCACTGACAGCTACTGGTTCTTGGACTAACAAGTCTGTGCTGTATTGGGTTGGAGTAATGAATTCAGCCAGACCCTAGAAGAGTCCCCTCCCTCTTTCCTCACTCGGTGTCCTTGACACACTTTGTCAAGGTGGTGGGCACACTGACCCCATCATCTGGTGCAGTCCAGCTCCCAGGGGAGGTGGGGGGGGGGACAACAACACCCTACGCCCCCGCAGCATCTATCTCCCTGTCCCATTCACCTACATACCACCCCTTCTCAGATGCCTTGGGCTCTCCCCTTGACATTTCCGTCAGATAGAGTGATTAATGCCTGTTTACATCGGAAGGCCAAACCATTCCCGTGGAGGGAGGGCTGTTGGAGGGTACAGTGAAGTGCAATTGCTCATTGCTTCATATACTGTACATACGGTCCCCATGAATTCGATTTGAGTGTGTTTGCGTGCATGCATTTTACGTATGTGCGTGTATAAGAACGTTTGTGTGCATGGCGTGTATGTGTTGAAGTGGGTGTGGTATTCTCACAGGCCTACAGGGGAGTACAGCGAGCCAAGCAGAGGTTCTGTGCGCCAACTCTCTTTGGACCCTGTGTGCCGGGGTGGGCGAGAAATAAACAAAACCTTTCATACTGTTACAAAAGGCAAACAACAAATCTCTATGGAACTGAGTCATAGAATGCTCGTTGGATGCAGAGGCTTACAAACATTTCCTCCAAGGTTGCGTTCAGTGGTGATTAGAATGGTATATCAATCAATGGTTCAGAGATACAATAACTCAATGGGTGTTCTTCTGATTTCCAGTTATATCACAGGCTACTGAAACAGTGACAGGGTTGCGATACAATAGCCAAAATGGATATTTGTCTTATCCAATCTTATTGTATCACAGGCTATTGGGAACAGTCACAGGGTTGTCATGTTTCAGCCCTATGTACAAGAGTGGGAGTGACAGTGGGTCACTGGAACTCTTAACACAGTTATAAGGTTGGGCCATGGGGTGTACATGTGGAGAAGAATAGCTGCTTCAAGACCCTGGATTCTATCCTCGTCTCGAGCTGTTTGATTTGACCTGTAAACTTTATGTCAATGATCCTGATATTTTTCTTCAAACTATTTCATTGAATCACTGATATATTCTTATGAATTATTATTCAAAGTGGTGATGCTTTATTCAAACCCTCTGCCATAAAAGTGCGTTTACAGTGTCACAAGAGATGCCATCGACTGAGATGACAATATACTGTGTGACATCTATTATATCATGAATTTGACAGTGAAAAGAGAGCTTTAGTGATGATCTGTGGCTGAACCTCAGCACCATGTTGGATCCCTAGAGTCTTCCTTCTTATCTTGGTGTAATTTGTGCTGACACAAGCTGAGAAATGGTAGGAGGCCCTCAGCACTCTTAAAAGGTCCCTTACAAAAAAGTGTGTAGATATAATTTTATTTCACACTGATGATGGCTTGATGCCGAAAGGTTTGTCTTTTTGTTTTCACTCTTTATTTATGCACTTTTCTGCACAATCAAGTTTTAGCCACCGTGATATCCAAATAAAACATCTACATGTTTGCATTTAAGCCTCCATTTTGGATTTATTCCTCTTTTTTCAACAGTATGCAGGTTTCTATCTCTTCCACTGCTGACACAACCTCACAGGAAAGATAGGGTGAAAGGTCAGAGGTTAGTGGTTAGGGTTAAGATCTGGCTTAAGTCACTAGTCACTGTTGAACACT
Source organism: Salmo trutta (assembly GCF_901001165.1). Classification (NCBI taxonomy): domain Eukaryota; kingdom Metazoa; phylum Chordata; class Actinopteri; order Salmoniformes; family Salmonidae; genus Salmo; species Salmo trutta. Next base: position 12,184,250 of record NC_042979.1, read on the forward strand.
AGTGGTGGTCTACGGAGGCCCATTAGGCACAAATTCCAAAGGAGAAGCCGAGTACTCGTCATGTGAAGGGCAGAATAGTACAGTACTGTATGTGGTCCCTTATCAGAAACAAACACATATGGACAAATGCAGTATGCATTAATTTATCAGACAATGAAGTGTGCCAAAATACAGTAAACCTGAACACAGCCATTATTAAAGAGATTCTCCGGTACTTTTGTATACTTTTTAGCCAGTAGTTATGAAATTAGCGCTCACGAATCAAAAGTGGTCCCCGAAAATTGCGTACTACAGTACATCACATTTGTGCAGATGCACCACATCATTGCTCTCTCTCTCTCACTCTGCTGTGTGTGCATCTTACTAGCTGTCACTCAAATGTCGAGAGGCTGAACTCAAACTGGCCCACGTGCAGGAAAACATTGGGTAAAATGGCGCAGCACAGCTTCTATAAAATCAGTGGAATTCAAACTGGCCCACGTGAAGGAAAACATTGGGGAAAATGGTGCAGCACAGCTTCTATAAAATCAGTGGAATTCAAACTGGCCCACGTGAAGGAAAACATTGGGGAAAATGGCGCAGCACAGCTTCTATAAAATCAGTGGCTTTCAAACTAGGGATTTTTTTGGCTAATTGAGGTAAGACAGTAATCATGCTCATAGATTATGCATGTATAAACTACACATTGACACATCAGCCCAAAGCGGGAGGTTTAACAAATACTTGGTAACCGTCAAAGTTCAGGATCATGTCTTTAATATATATAAAAAAAATTATGTCATAATAACTACATGATGTGGTTTTGACTGATTTCAATGAAACACTACATGACCAAAAGTATGTGGACACCTGCTCGTCGAATAACTTGTTTCGAAATCATGGGCAATAATATGGAGTTGGTCCTCCCTTTACTGCTATAACAGGCTCCACTCCTCTGAGAAGGCTTTCAACTAGATGTTGGAACATTGCTGCGGGGACTTCCATTCAGCCACAAGAGCATTAGTGAGGTCGGACGCTGATGTTGGCCTGGCTCGCAGTCGCTGTTCCAATTCCTCCCAAAGTTGTTTGATGGGGTTGAGGTCAGGGCTCTGTGTAGGCCAGTCAAGTTCTTCCACACCGATCTTGACAAACCATTTCTGTATGGACCTCGCTTTGTGCACGGGGGCATTGTCATGCTGAAACAGGAAAGGGCCTTCCCCAAACTTTTGCCACAAAGTTGTAAGCACAGAATCGTCTAGAAAGTCATTGTATGTTGTAGAGTTGAGATTTCTCTTCACTGTAACTAAGGGGCTTATCCCGAACCATGAAAAACAGCCCCAGACCATTATTCCTCCTCCACCAAACTTTATAGTTGGCACTATGCATTGGGCAGGTAGCATTCTCTTGGCATTCGCCAAACCCAGATTCGTCCTTTGGACTGCCAGATGGTGAAGCGTGATTCATCACTCCAGAGAACAGATTTCCACTGCTCCAGAGTCTAATGGCGGTGAGCTTTACATCACTCCAGCCAACGCTTGGGATTGTGCATGATGATCTTAGGCTTGACTACAGCTGCTCAGCCATGGAAACCCATTCCATGAAGCTCCCGACAAACAGCTTTGCTGACGTTGCTTTCAGAGGCAGTTTGGAACTTGGTGGTGAGTGTGGCAACCGAGGACAGACGATTTTTACACGCTACGCATTTCAGCAGTCGGCGGCCCCATTCTGTGAGCTTGTGTGGCCTACCATTTCACGGCTGAGCCATTGTTTCTCTAGACGTTTCCACTTCACAATAACAGCACTTACAGTTGACTGGCGCAGCTCTAGCAGGGCAGAGATTTTACAAACGGACTTGTTGGAAAGGTGATGGTACCACGTTGAAATTCACTGAGCTCTTCAGTAAGGCCATTCTACTTTCAATGTTTAGTCTATGGATATTACATGGCAGTGTGCTTGATTTTATACACTTGACAGCAACTGGCGTGGCTGAATTAGCCGAATACACTAATTTGAAGGGTTGTCCACATACTTTTGTATATTTAGCATATTTTAATAATGATTGTGGTCAGGTTTATTTGGGTATTTTGGTACAGTACACTTCATTGTCTGATAAATGAATGCATAGTGTATTTTCCAGTTTAGCTCTTCCTCGTCCAACCCGCTTCTCTCTCCAGTATGTACTCTCCAGCGGTGAGCTGCCCAGTTTGTTCTGGCAAACCCACAGAGGAGTATAACATCATTATGAACCCTTTCAGAAACCAAAAGACTTCAGTCTCTTTAAGAGGTTCACAGGGTTATGCAGAATATATTAATCATGTCAGAAAACCAATTATTTCAGAGAGATTCTCTGCAGCAGTTAATGTGGATGCACAGAAGTTGTGGACGAGAAGTGAGAGCAAGGAAAATACCTCTTAGTTTGCAGCCATTGAGACAGAAGAGGCATAGGTCAATGGAATGGTTGTGACATATGCTAAATAGTAAGACTTTCCTGGGCACCACTCATCTCTGATCTTTATACTTTGCTTGACAGAGGTCAGACACAGCACTGCATAGAGAGGCAAAACAACTAAAGAAAGAGAATGAAAATAAGTATTGATACTGTGTTGGTGAAAGCAATCAGCATTCAGTAATATGAGCCAAACATCTTACCGTTCATTTACTGAGTCTTTCTGGCATATTGTCATAGCTGTATTTGTAATTACACTCATTGTCAGTTTCTAAAGAAGAATTGTTATATTGCAAATTAAAATGATTACGCTAATGTGACTGTGAAGCTATTGATGTGAAACAGACTAATCCATCCTTGCGGTAGGCAGGTCTGTCGGCAGCATCTTTGGCTCTGTGTGTTTTCTACGATGACTCATGGCCATGACAGACAGGTAGATCGATATTTTGACTTTGGCACCTGATTTTTGTCTTACAGGAAAAACGATGGTAATGGAAGAGGTCTGTAAATAAGTGGAGGCTTCTTGACAAATGAATCCATTAACATTTCCCTGTGTCGCCTGGTGAGCAGATTTGCCGTTTTATGGGGCAGGAAAAAGTAGCTTGTAAATCTGTGAGGCCGAGTGAGGAGCTGAGAGCAGAGCAGGGAGGACACATCATCCATGATGCAGCACTTTATCTCCCTGCGAAATGGCATCTTTATCTGCCTAAATTAAGTTTTGATTCCTTGCCACATACGGTGCTGCAAATCACTTTTTAATACTGTTATCAAGGGCAACAGTAAAGTATAGAGCCTGAAGTCATGGAAAATAGCTATATTGTGTGTCGCATACTGTCATCAACGACTGGCAGACAGTCACTGTCTCTCTGTGGCTTACAGTAATAAAAATCACCTCCAAACTGCTGCTTTGTGTGCAAATCATATCAGGTCGGTTGCAATAATTTCCAACTCTTTCTCGCTCTTGCAGCTTGGTACCCTCAATCTGTGTCACACTGTTAGGGCACAGGCAACCCTCCGAAGATGCTGCAATTTACAGGCAGGATTAATTTCCGATTCAAATTTCACTCTGAGATGTGTATCTACTAAATTAGAAAGAAGCTCTTTCGGGTGGTGACATCATCCTTCACATCCCTTGCTGCTTGAGTGAGTGAGGTGATTGATCAGTGCAGGGAAGGTGCAGGCTTTGTTTGTTCAGTACTACTTTCTGTAAAGATGCTGTGACCTTTGACACACAGTTTCTGTTAGTGATATATCTCGACGGCCAGCTAAAGAGAGCCCAGCTAGAGTTGTTAGACACTGAATACTATTATGCCTCATCCTAAGTACCAAAATCAAATGGCAACACTTCAATCCCAAGGAGTCCCTGATGAGACACTGAGAATATTCAAGTTTTTTAGAGCCTGAACATTACTATCCCTAACTATGCTATCAGCAGGGCTATAGAGAGACACAGAGTATTAACTGCTGCTGTTTAGTATACAATTTAGTCTGTGGTGTGGTCAACCTCATTACCACAATACACCACCTCCCTCTCCTCCTGTCCTCTAATTAACAACCATACAATTAATCCACTTTTACTGTTCCTTAATTCAAATCTGACAGCGGTATGAGTGGAGGAAAGAGCAGCCTGCTTCATCTGTCCACTGTTTGGTAGTACTGTTTTACCATGCACTATTTACATGGTACTGTATCTACTTAGAAGTGTCAAGGAGGCAATTACTAGCTAATATCATTACGCAATAAGCATTTTCTGTTTCTTGGGGATTCAATAATCACTACAAAGTAGTTACAAAATAGTGAAATGACTTGAAATATTTAGCAGAAAGTACAGTAACCTATGTGTTTATTGCATGCAATTACCATGTAAACAGTACTGCAATAGTAACATCAGCTCTTTCCCCATGAATTAACAACCGATTACACCAGCCACTGGGCACACACTGGTTGAATCAATGTTGTTTCCACATCATTTCAATGGAATAGACGTTGAATTGACGTCTGTGCCCAGTGGGCAGTGACTTTTTAGTTATGACCTTTAAAGTCCAGTTAGAGAGTCCAATGAAAATACTGATTGAAATGATATAAATGCTGCAGGTGTTCATCACTGGAATACCACACCCTGGAGCCCCCCCCCCCCCATATGACCACGTCATAAGCCAAGAATTACAGTAAATTTGCTGTATATTTTCTCAGCCTCATGGCAAAATGTGTAGAAAAGCAGGAAATGTGCATTAAAAATGCCCAAATTCTCCCTGCCTCATAACAACATGTGTAGAAGAGCATAAGATTAGCTATAAAACTGCAGATTTTTCACTCTGCCTCATGGCAATATGGGTAGAATTGCAGGAAATTAGCTTTAAAACAACATTTTCTCTCAGGCTCATGAGAAAATGTATAGAATGGCACGACATTAGCTATTAACAAGTGTACAACTCTACCACTATGCAAATCACCACACTGAAAGTGATTTAGGATGAAATGGCAGTAAACCAGATTTTGATGATCCGAAGTCTATTTGAAGGATGGATATTTTGGAGCCCTATGCCTCAGTCAACCCGTCTCTCCCATCCCACAAGAGTTCCAAAAGCAATTTCCTGCGTCTCGTAACTCAAATTGAAATGCCAGTGAGATGACAGTGGCCCATTGACATTATTGTACATTCACCTAAAATGGAAGGAAGGTGATGAGAATACCCTGTTTCTCAAATTACATTTAAAAATTGTTATTTTCACTTTTCAATTTTGTGAGGCATAGAGCGACCGTCAACTTCACATTTCACATTAATCACAGAAAGTCAAGGTAGTGTACAATTCTGTCACACATACATAATATTTCAGCAGCAGTAAATATTAAAAATGAAAAAACATTATGTTCTAATGGAAAAAAGTATTGCCCTAAATACAATAAAGGCTTTGCCACTTTCTCACTTTACAAAACAAAGTTATGTCCAAAAACTATGAAATAAAGCAACAGCACGTGTGCATTAGAGTCTCCATAGACCTTGATTGAAGTGCAGTGATTTCTGAAAAGTGTTTGGGATGGAATCATGAGCTCCCCAAAGCCTAAAACAATGTGTGCCTGTATAAACTCTACAAACCCCACTTTTACTTGTTTCCAACTTTGCTCTTGCTTGCTGATATAACAAACCAGGTCATGGTTCATTCATAAAATGTGTTGCCCCTGGAAACCAATGATTAGAGTACTAAGCAGGATTGATCTGCACCAGTCAGACTGTAGCAGCACTGGGGGACTTGAGGAGTCAGACAAGGGTGTTGAAACTCATTCATGCCCGTCAGCTGGGTAAGGTAGTCGCCATACCCTACCTCAAGACCAAAAATGTAAAAGTACGCTACAAAAAATAACACAAGGATGATTATTATGATGAGGTTGAGTAGTGGTTGACATTGCACATGTCGTTCCACAGACCTTTAAACCTAATTTTGCGTTTTTGTTTTGTTTTTGGTGTTCTCCAAATAGCATTTTAGAGTTTGAAAATTGTCTAGAAATGCAGTAAATGAGCTTCAACTTTTTGAGCCCCCCCCAGGTTTAGCTGAACTGACTCCACTGTCCCTCTGTGGTAATTATTGATCAGGTCTTTAGACATGGCTGCATGTTAGTCCTAATGACCGTGTCTAAACGAGAATCAGGAGTGCGACTGTGACAAGAACAAAGGGCAGTTAGAGAAAATGTGTTTCTTGATTGAATTTCAACAGTCTGATTACATTTGCGGTCTTACAGCAGTAAAAAGCGATGTTGCCTTATGTTTGCTCAGCAAGCAATATGCTTGCTCAAACATCCTTCACAAAATATATTGTAATAGACAGATTAAAATGATAGTCACTTTAGGGTAGAATATCAGTGGAAAAAAAATTATATTTCATATATTTCAATTCTGAGCTAATCGATTATAGGCTACTGCTACATAACCAACAATGTTAACCAACATAACCAACAATGTCACTGTCTACAGGCTATTCTTTTCAACATAGCCTTACCTATTTGTTTAGATTTTGGTGGAATTTTGGAAGAGAATTCGACTTAAAGCGGCAATCAGGAGTTTAAATAATAACAAAGTGTCCTCCCTGCTACTGTTTCGTAAAAATCTGAGGAATGGGGGTGGAGAAATATAACCACTCTCAAATTCATTGATAGCTATGGATGCAAGGACTGACCATCCATGATATCACAATTATAGTTTTAAACATGTTTTTAGGCTGTACAGTGTTTGTTTACAAACATTGGAGTGAAACAAGCTTATACTTTGGGTTCTGATGGGGTACGACGGTTGAACTAAGCTCATGAGGCATTTATAAGTTATAATCTTCAAGAATCAATGGGTACATATTATCATCAATTTATATAAGTCCAAGAATGGATGTAGCAACTGCTGATTGCCCCTTTTAACCATCATAGCAAGGGAAATCATTTATGGTAGACTAATGCTTATCGGAAGCGACTTCACCATTTATTTTCTGGATTCAGGTTCACTCAAACATAATTTTAAGCTTTTTTTTTTACTATTGACAGTTACAGCTGATTTCAGGATTGCATATCGATTCGTTCTCCTTACATATTTGTGAACTGATGTATTCGTTTCCGTTTCTGAATTGTTTAATCAAACTTTTGATGGCTAGCTAAGCTATGCTAGTTTTCATCCTCATTCCCAAACTTCATAAATACTACACCCTCAAATTCAAAACTCCTTTGCTAGTTATACAATCATGTAACTAAGAAATTACCTGGAAAGAAACTTGAAAATGATTTAGTGTTTTTTGAATAGTCATGACTGGTTCAAGTTATCTTCGGCATCATTGCCAACTGTGACAACAGGCAGCCTCTCCCCACTTGGCTCGATGGGATATGTAGTGGTTTTGCCAACACAGCCAGATATGTCCACAGTCTTGTATCCTTAACCTAAAAAAATAACTACTCTACATAGCGTCAATGGCTACTATGAATGGCCAAATTACTTCCGGATATGGAGCTTCTCCTCCTCACCACTTTATACTCGATAATAACATCCATTCCGAGGCTCCAAGCCGGGTTTTGAAATGGCCGCCACAGACAGGAGTCGGTCGTATTTGGATTGGTTGAAGTAGCTTGGTACAGAGACGGAGCCTTGTCCGATTCAATTCCATCAGTAGAGCGCTAGGCGCGGTACTGACGTTGTATACTGTCGCTAGACGGAGTGCGGAGCGTGGTAGCGGCAGTTACGGAGGACTTTTGTGAATTTTCTGATTCGGAACATGAACTTCATATCAACCAGACATCGGCCCAGGTAGTCAGCTAGACACGTTAAGCATTAAAAGTGAACAGAGCAAACGGTAATTTCAAAGGTGTTCATGCATACCTTCATATGACTGAGGGCGGTGCTCGCTTCTCATGAGACAATTTAATATCTGTCATATTTCAAAACTGTTTCACTGAAGTCCTGGAATTTGTTCATTCTCTATCCACCCCCCCTTGTTCTACCTTCCCCTTCTATTCGTCAAGTGTGAGACTCCTAAAGATTTCAATTGCAGCTGCTGCAAGGCAGTAGGTCATTGAAACAGCATTTGATAGCCACTGGACTTGCCTCATCGCGGAGTTTTTGACTCCTCATCATGGGGTATAGTGTACAAACTGCAAGAAGTGGAAGAAGAGGAGTCACGGGATACTTACTGCAGATGATCACCATATCTTTCGTTTTGCTAATTGCCCTCGTGGATATCGGAGCCGCTCAAGGTAAGCTATCGAATTCATACCTGCATGCAGAAAAAAGCAGCAGCGCTCGAGTGTTTTGCGGATGGCCAAAGTCGAAGATTTGTGCTGGATTTTTGCAACAACAGAAAATCATAGTTCGCTGACATCATAAATGAATAGCCTAGACTTGTCCATTTCTACCCGACAAAATAGAAGAATCCCAGAGTCGCATACCTTATAGAGTGACAAGATATAGTCACAGCTGTACTATTGTGCGCTCTGGGATATGTACACAGTCAATTACTGTTTCTTCCATATCGACCACTGGAATGTGGTGGATATCGACGTTTTTCAAATGTGTTTATTACCTAAGTGTAAGGCTATGCGTTAAAAGGACACAACTTCAATTAAGCCTTTGCTTGGTGTAAACAGACCTGACCATAGCCATTTTTGCTCAATTGTAAGATACTTTTAATTGTTTTTTGTTGTTGTTATATAAACGAAAGATGAGCAAGCTACACCTGAGTCATCGTAGTCACAATATTTTTCTTTAGACTATCCCTCTCTCTCTCACACGCTGCACACACACAAACACGCAGTTGACTTCAAAGTGTTTGTGTCTTGTATCGAGACATAAAAAAAATAAGCTTCTCCGGCATTTTACATAGTAGCCTAGGCCTTATACAGCAATTGAAAATATTTCGTTGAAGTTACGTTTACTCTAACCCTGTCAGCAAAATTCAATTCAATAACTGCCCACGGAGGCTTGCTTATATTTCATCAGGACAGTTCGAAATGTACCGGTCCAACTTAAGGTGTCAAAAGAAATGCACCTGTCTCCCCAACATTTAAATTAAACTGCACCCCCCCCCTCATAGAGTTAACTCAAAATCATATTTAATACCACAAATAACCATAACTGTAGCGACCCTGTGTTTATAAACGTGGATATAGACTTTGCCACTTCAGCATGATTTTGTGGTGCAGGCGATGCTACTCAGGGCTACAGGCCAGAAGGTTGAGGGTTCTCACCGACCACCACAGACAAGCTCACTCTCCCTGCCTGTTTCATTACACTACAATCAGAGCCGGCTGCAGACAATGATCAGCTAGGGGGAAATCAGATTTTCACATTTTTTATGCCATATTTATAATTATATAAAATATATACACCACATTTTCCAGCAATAAGTTTCTGTGCCAATGCACCACACAACCAACAAACAAATCTTACCGACTTAGGGCACTTCAATATCATGGTTTGTGTTTTCAACACAACAATAACTAGACTATGTCAATCTTGACAAACAGAAAATACATCCCTTCCTACACTGTAGGCTTACCCAGTATCCAAATGTTATTAAACTTTTTGGTGTTTGGTGTTTCATCAAATGGCGCAGTTCGGATTGATTGGTTTTATTTGTCAGTTTAAAAAATGCATATATTTACACACAGTACAAATATTTTTTACAAGTGACCGGGATTGCACTATAAAGTCGGGAACTTATTTCCATTGTAGTCCCTATTTTTTGTACATAAATACAGTGCCTTCAGAAAGTATTCACACCCCTCAACTTTTTCCACATTTTGTTGTGTTACTGCTTGAATAAAAAAATTGATTACATTTAGATTTTTTTGTCACTGGCCGACACACAATACCCCATAATGTCAGTGGAATAATGTTTTTAGAATTTTTTACAAATTTACCATTAAATGAAACACTGAAATGTCTTGAGCCAATAAGTATTCAACCCCTTTGTTATGGCAAGCCTAAATACGTTCAGGAGTAAAAATGTCCTTAACAAATCACATAATAAGTTGCATGGACTCATACTGTGTGCAATAATAGAGTTTAACATTATTTTTGAATGACTACCTCATCTCTGTACCCCACACATACAATTATCTGTAAGGTCCCTCAGTCGAGCAGTGAATTTAAACACAGATTCAACCACAAAGATCTGGGAGGTTTTCCAATGCCTCACAAAGAAGGGCACCTATTGGTAGATGGGTAAACATATAAAAGGCAGACATTGAATATCCCTTTGAGCATGGTGGCGTTATTAATTGCCATTTGGATGGTTTATCAATACACCCAGTCACTACAAAGATACAGGCGTCCTTCCTAACTCAGTTCCCGGAGAGGACAGAAACCGCTTAGGGATTTCACCATGAGGCCCATGGTGACTTTAAAACTGTTAGAGTTTAATGGCTGTGATAGGAGAAAACTGAGGATTGATCAACAACATTGTAGTTACTCCACAATACTAGCCTAATTAACAGTTTGAAAAGAAGGAAAGAATAAAAACTATTCCATAACATGCATCCTGTTTGCAACAAGTCCTGAATACAAAGTGTTATGTTTGAGGCAAATACAATAATACAACACATTGCTGGATACCACTGTCCATATTTTCAAGCATAGTGCATCATGTTATGGGTACGTTTGTAATCGTTAAGGACTGGGGAGTTTTTCAGGAAGAAAAATAAACAGAATGGAGCTAAGCACAGGCAAAATCCTACAGGAAAACATTGTTCAGTCTATTTTCCACCAGACACTGGGAGAAGAATTCACCTTTCAGCAGGACAATAACCTTAAACACAAGGACAAATCTACACTGGAGTTACTTACCAAGAAGACAGTGAATGTGCCTGAGTGGCGAGTTACAGTTTTGATTTAAATCTACTTGAAAATCTATAGCAAGACTTGAAATGGTTGTCTAGCAATGACCAACAACCAATTTGACAGAGCTTAAAGAATTTTGAAAATCATTTTGAAAAGAATAATGGGCAAATGTTGCACAATCCAGGTGTGTAAAGCTCTTATAGACTCGCAGTTGTAATCACTGCAAAAGGTTATTCTATAAATTATTGACAAAGGATGTGAATACTTATGTAAATGAGATATTTTCAAAAAATAAATAAATAACATGTTTTCACTTTGTTATTATGGTGTATTGTGTGTAGATGAGAAAACAAAAAATCTATGTAATCAATTTTGAATTCAGGCTGTAACAACAAAAAGCTGAATAAGTCAAGGGGTGTGAAGGCACATAGTACCATATACTGTACGTATACTATGGAGTACCATAGTAAGAGTGAGGCTTACCCAGTAGTTTTGATAACCGTGCAAATCTCTCTAGGACAAGGTGACTTTTATCAGTATATTCGCCTGTATTTAACCCCCAAAAATGAAACGCTAATTAGCTGCTAAAGAACTACAAATGCCATGATGATCTGGGCGAGACGGTCAAATCGAGGCAAAGGTAAGACTCTCTTGATTAACTATCACACATTAGCTAAATGTAGTAATTCATAAATTGGCAACATTTCTTGAAATGGACAATTCTGTGAACTGTGTTGTGCAAGTTTTAAATTGACACAATACCTGTTAGCAAAGGTGTCAGCTAGCAATGAGGTGCAGGAGCTTGCGGGGGTTTGTAGTTTTGCATGTCTACTTTGATGCTAATTAGCATTTTGGAGTCTGAGACTAAATAGAGCCGAATATATTGATAAAAGTCACCATGTCCGAGAGAGATTAACATGGTTATGAAAACGTCACGCCAGGGTAAGCCTACACGAAGCACAGCACTTATTTTAAGTGTTTCTAAAATCCCATGTGGGGAAAAATGAACGGTGGAAAAATGATTGTAACTATTTCCCTGTTTTACTGCTAGGTTTTATGGGTATTATGACACCTCCAATGTGGGGCTCTATTACATAGATAGACACATTACAGAGATGCAGACAAAAAACTGCTCGACCTCCAGATGAGTATGAGGGGGGAGTTTAAGTACAATTCTTGTTTTGCTTGGTCTGTAACTTATTCTTTAGATGTTTGGGGCTGCTGGTGAACCATGATGTGCAGGCATTATCAATGGAACTGGGCTAGCGCACTTGCCAGAGTCTTTAGGGTGTCTATAGCTAGGTTTCCATCCAATTGGCGACAGATTTTTATGTGAATGTTAAACATTTTTCCCATCAGAGTTGTTTCCATCAAATTGACTCGTTGAGGATAAAAGTCTGGGCATAAATACATAGTGCACATAAAAAAATGTATTTTGGTATTAAATTCCCATACCGAATTTAAAAAATACAAGTTAAATGAGTTTCCATGGCATTTTCAACTCTAGGCCTGCTGATGGTTTTGTCACAAAAAATGTTGCGTAGGTATAGGGAATGTACCCACTCTGGTGTTGACACTTGTGCTCTAGCCAACAGCTGGCAGATACAGCGCGGGTATAACCTACTACATGATGAGTGCAATATTATTTTATTTGTCAAACGGCAGAATACATCACCAGAACAAGACCCTCAATATTTATTGGAAAGGAGCATCACGATGACCGTGCATTTTTACCACCCCGTGAAGTCCCTGATAACTTATTTCCTCTGTAGCCTAATAAACGGCATGCTTTCCCATGATGACATGGAAAAAAATGATCCGACATGTACTTTACTCGCTTAAAAAGGTTGGATGGAAACCTGGTTAACCTCAAGTCATTTTGAGGACGCTGGTATTCTATTTTATAAATCTGAATAACTGGGCCTGTTGGGAGCATATGGAGCCACCTTGCTATAGGACGACTAGGGAGAATGATGATCTGCAACAGACAGCGCATCTCAGTATCAGAAGTAAAAATACAGCCAGACTGCCCTTTCTAGACCTTCTAAACTGTCGAGTGTAGACCCACAACTCATCCAAATGGAATAAAACATTCAAATCACAGGGCTATTGCGCCGTTATTCAAATGACATTTTCACTGCAACCTAGAGTAGAATTTTGTACTCACTTGAAAACAATAATGCAACTATTCATTGCAATGTGGCGTTGTAGGCTAGTCTATGCGGGATCATTATGTTGTCCCTAAACAAGATCAATAGAGGAGCTGTTTGAGCTGTGTGTCTCATGTCAATGATGCACCTGGCCACACTGATTTGATGTGTGGAATGATTGCTAGTCAGCCTATTGCAGATCTGGACAAACAATCCACCTAGCACTATTGTCACTATGACTGGTGGATAGAGGGCAGGATAGACAGACTGGACTATATTGACCTGGGGTATAGTAAAAGCTAGCGCAGAAAAGCGTAGTGCAAAGGGGAAGTACCAAAACACCTTGATATAAGGGAGGTACATACAAGCAGATGAGGACATTTAGCTAGGATGGAAGACATTATATAGTAAAACCTGCAAACGAGCAAACGTAAACCAGGAGCAAAACGCATTACCCTCCCCTGTGCCCAATAAAAAATCACACAACCCTCCCCAAAACAAAACTAAACGTTTGACAACCGTCCCCCCAGTAAATTTAATTCTGTCCTTTTTATCAGCTTTTTGCAACAATGAGTTAGATCAATCTCAACATTGGATTTTAATGCACTCATTGACTTTCATAATGAAGTATAGTTGTCGCCTGTTGTTGTGGATTTCCATCGCCCTTCCTTTTCCTCTTTCTTCCATTATTCTCTCTTTCTTCCATCTCTCACACTTGTTGAAAGGATGGTAAAGTTCAGGGTCATAGGCCACTGCCTCATCTATCAGGAGAGTTGCTCTTCTCACATCTGTTGTCCTTGGTTGTTCACCTGCAGCTGTCTGAACAGTGGTAGGCCCACAACGCTGAGGCTAGAGTCATTGGTCAACAATAGTATTGGAAGGCTTTATTGGTTACATACAGTATAACGTTTCAACGGTTGAATGTTATTAATTCCAGTTGGTTCTGATTTTTGTTTTGTTTAGGCTTGTATCCTTCTTCATTATTTTCCTGCATGCTGCCATTTTATTACAGTATATTAAAGGATGTTTTTTTTTTAGTTAAGGTGTTGTCAAGTAGAAAATAACAGTCAAATCTCAAACAGCATGCAGACAGCGTTGAACACCCAAACCCATTTACCAAATCCATTCCCAACTGAGCTGGATTGTCTGTCAAACAAAAAAAGGCAAAAAAACATCCCCTAGGGTGTGTTGAATGTGCATTCCTGTGTGTGTTTTTCTCAGGAGGCAGGTGGGTGGCCTCTTCCTTACCATAGATGCATTGTGAAAATCCCAAACACATTCACGCACACATAATGTAACAATGGAAGTAATGGCGTGAGGATTTTTCACATTTTCTATGTCAGAACTAAGGGCTTTATTAACACAGACCCAGCTGGAGGAGGAAAGAATGTTTCCCCAACAGTTTAACGAGTAATTTGGAAGTCATGCTTTCGCCCTTCATGCTCTGGATCAGTCCAAGAGTCCCCTGCAATCTCAAATTGCAGCCCTAAAACCATAATTTCAGATGATCCATACAGGGAAAAGGGTCTGTCAGCAACCCAATTCAGTCTGTCCTGGCCCCAACCCCTGCCCCAGCTCTCAGTCCCGGGCCCCAGCCTCAGCCACAGCATCACAGTGACTCCTACATAGTTAATGAGGAATGAGCAAAAGGAGAAAAACGGAGGAGGAAAAACAGCTCTGGTTTCTAAAGGGCAGAGCTGGGATGACATAATGGCCATTCCAGAACCCCGGAGAGGGTCGTGTCGTTGACTGGAGTGGGAACACGAACCAGGTCGTTCCCTGTCCATTAAGAAGTCGATAAGCCTGGACAACATTGTTTGGGGGTAATTAATGGCCCTGCCTTCTTTGTGCACTGATGAGCTGCCTGTGCAGATTTCCACTGGAGAGTCTCTTCAGCTCAAAAGGACTCACCCGGTTGGTGATTAGTGTCTCACTTACCCGGCAACAGACTTTTCTATTTTTAATGTAATAAAAAATAAAAAAATACCCCCATTTTTCTCCCCAATTCTGATCTTGTCTCATCGCTGCAACTCCCCAATGGGCTCGGGAGGCAAAGGTCGAGTCGTGCGTCCTCCGAAACAGGACCCGCCAAACCGTGCTTCTTAACACCTGCCTGCTTAACCAGGAAGCCAGCATCACCAATGTGTCGGATGAAACACTGTTCAACTGACGACCGAGGTCAGCCTGCAGGCGCCCGGCCCGCCACAAGGAGTCGCTAGATTGCGATGAGCCAACTAAAGCCACCCCGGCCAAACCCTCACCTAACCCGGACGACGCTGGGCCAATTGTGCGCCGCCCTATGGGACTCCTGATCAAAGCCGGTTGTGACACAGAGAGTATGGGATGGACTCTCGGCATGGTAGCTCCTCATGGTGAATTTAAACTGGTTCTGCTTCTTATTAGTCTATGTTTGAACTTGTACTCTTGACAGGGTAATCCACCTAGCTTGTTTCCAGCAGAGAGAGAGAGTGTGATAGAGAGAGAGAAAGAGAGAGAGAGAGAGTAGTATAGCTGGCTAGCTATCAGGGAACGAGGGTTGAAGAAGATAGCTTTTTAACCTACCGAACTCTTTACAGAGCAGGAATTGAGATATGGGGTTAGCCAGCCAGCAGCCAAATGCTTTCCAATTCAGGGACAGTAGCTTGATTGTCAATCTTGAAGAAGGGGCAGGCGTCCACATCATCATCCATTCTCACAGCAGTAGGTGTGTGTGTGTGTGTGTGTGTGAGTGTGTGTGTGTGTGTGTGTGTGTGTGTGTGTGTGTGTCTGTGTGCGCGCGCGCCTGTGTGCGTATTTAGGAGCAGATCTGGGCTCTGTGACTGTCTGAATATGCAGATGAGCGAAGGATGAGAGAGAAGAGGCAGTGGAAGAGAAGGTTTATCTTTGATCGTTCTCCAAACAGTGCATATCTAAATCAATGTGTAAGCCTACTTCAAATACATCCCAGCAAATACATCCACCCTGCTGTCACTCCGGTATGGAATTACACAATATATTGAACTAAAAGTCAAATGTGTTAACAAGATTTAAGTACATTTTTAGTTAAATGACAGGCCTATTTGATACATGAGATAAGATGCTTCTTAATGAAGAGCAGTGTGATGCCAACTAAGCCACTCTGTCATCCTCAGACACTGCAGCTTCAAACACTGTGCAGAGGCAAACCCAATCTAACCAAACCCAATCTAACCAAACCCAATCTAACCAAACCCAATCTAACCAAACCCAATCTAACCAAACCCAACCTAACCAAACCCAACCTAGGGAGTCTGTGGACACAGCCATTATCCACTTTTTCCACAACTTTCCTCCCAATACTTCATACTACATCCCCCAGTGCTCTCTCTCCCTCTCTCCCCCCTCTCTCTCCCTCTCTTCCCCCTCTCTCTCTCTCCCTCTCTCCCCCTCTCTCTCTTTCTCCCTCTCTCCCCCCTCTCTCTCTCTCTCCCTCTCTCCCCCCTCTCTCTCTTTCTCCCTCTCTCCCCCCTCTCTCTCTCTCTCCCTCTCTCCCCCCTCTCTCTCTTTCTCCCTCTCTCCCCCCTCTCTCTCTCTCTCCCTCTCTTCCCCCTCTCTCTCTCTCTCCCTCTCTTCCCTCTCTCTCTCTCTCCCTCTCTCCCCCCTCTCTCTCTCTCTCCCTCTCTCCCCCCTC